>NW_027223324.1:3834340-3909345 GCF_030449975.1 Polyergus mexicanus
AAGCAGTGGTATCAACGCAGAGTACTAGCATTGACGTTTCTTTCACTCAAGTGCTCTTAATTATTAATGTCTTTTCTTTTTAACGGCAGTCAATTTTAAGAATCTATTCAGTAGAAAAAGATGTGTGATTAATTTAACACGATTCGCTTTACTTAAATTGATTCCTCCAGATTAAATAAAATTATGATATTTAAAATAATAAAAATATATAGAGAGATGAAAAAAATGTAATAAATAAGGGTAGCTATTTAATGAGAATTATTGAATGGTCCTTAAAGGAACCATCTTGTTCATACATTTTCCTGAAAGGAAATCTTGCGAAAAAGATATGGAATCGTTAATCATGTCTTGGAAATTATTTCTCGGATAGAACAAGAGTAAATTTAAATAAATATACACGATCGCAAAAGTCATTAGTTAATAAGCTGATCGAAACCATGCAGGTATCTTTTTTCACGCAAGGACGCACGCAAGACGCGGTTCGCTTTTTTCACGCGAAGGCAAACAAAACACACTCAAGAAAGAGTTTCGCACGTACGAATAACAATCCTTGTTGCATCTCTCTCTCTCTCTCTCTTTTTCTCCCAACCTCTTCGCTCCGAACGCACCTTGCAGCACCGGGACACGCAGGAAACATTGACAGTCCTCGACAGATTGGACCTCGACACCGAGAAACCCACCGAAGAGGAACTAGCTAGGAAATTCGGCTTCGAGGAGGCGTACTACGAGGGGACTCTTACGTGGTGGCAGAAGCTCAAGCCTCAGATATGGTCACTATTCGATGAACCCTACTCCTCCGTCGCAGCCAAGGTACGATTCAAATTGGAATTGAAACGCATCGATATTATCACAATGATCGCTAAATGCAACAGTTATTAAAAGTCTGCCCGTACATCTGGCCAAACTTTCAGATAATCAGCATAGTCTCCGTTTTCTTCATTTGCGTTTCAATACTCTCGTTTTGCCTCAAGACCCATCCGGACATGCGAGTACCGATGATCGTGAACCGTTCGGTAAAGACTGACAACGTAACGTCCTGGGTGGTGGACAAGACCCGCACCAACGCCCACGATGTCTTCTTCTACATCGAATGCATCTGTAACGCCTGGTTCACTCTGGAGTTCTTGATACGCATCACCGCGAGCCCGAATCGCTGCGACTTTATCAAGAGCTCGGTGAATCTTATCGACATGGTCGCCACCCTGAGCTTCTACGTCGACCTCGCGCTGCAGCGATTCGCTGCCCATCTGGAGAACGCCGACATCCTCGAGTTCTTGAGCATCATACGAATAATGAGACTGTTCAAACTCACGCGTCACTCGTCGGGCCTCAAAATCCTGATACAGACCTTTCGCGCCTCGGCCAAGGAGCTCACGCTGCTGGTATTCTTCCTCGTTCTCGGTATCGTCATCTTCGCCAGTCTCGTGTACTATGCGGAGCGCACTCAGTACAACCCCAAGAACGACTTCAAGAGCATACCGCTTGGTCTGTGGTGGGCCCTGGTGACCATGACGACCGTCGGTTACGGGGACATGGTGCCGAAAACGTATATCGGGATGTTTGTCGGCGCGCTCTGCGCGCTAGCCGGTGTCCTCACGATCGCCCTGCCGGTGCCCGTGATCGTTAGCAACTTTGCGATGTATTACAGTCACACGCAGGCGCGAGCCAAGTTACCCAAGAAGAGACGCCGCGTATTGCCCGTCGAGCAGCCACGTGTCAGGGCACCAGGTGCGCCGCCAGGTGTGACCGGCGGACCAGGGACCGTCGGGCCCCCTGGCTGCGGCCAGCAATCGTCGCATCTGCAGTCCGCCGGTGGCACGGTTGCCACTGGGCCCCACGGCATGGGCCAGACGCCAGGTGTCGGGTGTCCCGGTGGTGGCCAGGGACCGCAGAATCGCCGAATGAACGCCATTAAGACCAATCATCCCAAGGATCCGTTCGCCACGAGAACAGGTAACTCCAACGAGCTCGATTGAAAGAAGAAACAAAATATTCTCACGCTCGCACGAATCTCGCGAGCTCCACTCTCCTTTATCTCTTGTTAATCTACCCGCTACGCAATCACAATTATGTGAAAGATCCACACCTTGTAATTGGCACTCGCGCTATGTTTCAATTCTGGCCATTTTGCATCACAATTCTGCTCAATTTCACAATTTGACAGAGATTAATCCGGCACAAAGACCAAGTTCAATTGACCATTCGGTATATAGATTTTTTCACATGTCGGCTATAAATTATCATATTCGTTTTTTGTTTTTTTCTATGCCGCGCCCTCTATATACCTTATGCTTATTCACGAGAGATCGCATCATCACGCGATGAATTTTACTCGGACTTTTTAGATGACTTATCTAAATGTTATTTCAGCGCGTAAAGTTGATATCTTACTGACCGTATTGAAATTTCTACCAATTGTTTAATCGTTATTGTTTTAACGTTAATAGACGAAATTACGAAGAACGCAAAGTGAAAAAAGAAGAACACCAGATCAACCTCCTAATCAAAGATTACGTAAATCGCAATTTTGCAAAATCCTCATTATACGATCACTCGCACATACGCGTCGTTTTCCTTCTCTATATCGAAATAATCTCTCGTATATTCTTTACAAATTCATAATTTCGCGTGTTAATGCTTATGTCGTGCGCGAGACGTAAAGTAAAACGTTTGACACGTAATTATTAAATGCGTATAGTATATACAACCGACTATATGAAACGCGAGATTCGGACACTCGTATCAGTTTATCCCTCTAACGTGCGCTACTTGTTATAATAAATGTTTCCATATTTCTTCTTCGTCTTTCAAAACACGAACATGCGTCTAAGAAAAATTAATAGAGCGTTATCGGTGCCGTTTATTCGAGTCTCTGAAAAAAGTGCGTTGCGTGATGCAAGATTGAGAAAAATTTAGACAGAGTTTGCGACTTTCGTACGAATCTTAAGCGTCGACCGAATCGATCGATCTTTAGTGTCTCTTTTTCTTTCTTTTTCTCGTGTGGTGGGTTGCAGAGGAAGACCGGAGGAATTGTAACCTACGGACCAACGGGACCAAGAGAGCCGGAGGTTTGGATTAATCATATTGCGATCGATAGCGCGCGCTCACAGAGACAGACGGCAATCACTCGCTGATCGGAATTAATTCGGAGCGAATACGGCGCGGCGTGTATCCCTAATCGAAGATTGTTTCCTCCCCTCCCCCCTCCCCCCTCCCGCCCCCCGCAGCCCCTCCTCCCTGTAAGATGCGTAAAAAAAAATGTTGTCGTTCAGGAACGCGCTTTGGAAAGAGAGAAAGAGAGTGAGAAAGGAAAAGAGGAAAGGAGAAGGAGGTGGGAAAATTAATTGAATACCTCGCCGCATCGCCGAAGCATCGCGGCTTCTTCTTGCCCACAATTTTACAAACGGCTAGGCAAATAAATAAACACTGCCGTGGCGAGCGTGACGGCTGAGCTCCGACCGGAAAACAAAAAAAAAAAAAAAAACAAAAAAAATCGGCAAAAGTCCCGCGGCGCCGGCTATCGTCAGACCGCAAACCAGTGTATATCTATTGTGTTTATCTGGGAACGTGTAGAATTAATGGAGAAGAAGGGAAAACGAGTCGCTCTCTGTCCGGACGCGCGACGGAAGTAATCACCGGGAGGACTGTTCGGAAGGGCAGTTTGTACTCTACACGTACCTCTTCCCCGTTAATTCTAGATGCCAAATAATATTTAATATATGTCATCGGGACGGAAGAAAAAAAGAAGATAAAAGCGAATGCGAGAGTCTCTCGACGGTTATAGTACGAGTCATTAATCGATCTAAATAGGCAAAACGTGTATGTAAACAGAAAGAGAGAGAGAGAGAAAGAGAGAGAGAATCAAGAAAAACTCGTATAGCAAATAGAAAACTTTCCTTCTTTCTTTGCTTCATGATTTCAATTATTTTCATATTTGTAAAAGAAATAATGCAAATAATATTGGCAGCCGATAAACGTATCGATGTGTATTGGCACTTATATATATATATCGTGGAACACACATGGATCTTTTTGAGAAAAATTATATGTAAATTTTTCCTTTTGCGCTTTTTAAAAGATAAAAAAAAATATATATATATATATAATTTTCGCGCTCTAGACAAGAGAATATACTTTATATTTTTATAATTTATTTTTTTCTCCTCTATATACTTTCTTCTTGAATATATATTTACTATGAAAATAGTCGTAATTTCTCTTTCTTCGTCTGTTTCTTAACTGAATTGTGCCAGATAATTTTGGATATTTATCGAATACTATAGTTGCAGAAATTCCACTTTTATATAGAGATGCAAAAGTGACTTCAATGTTTGTTCCTTATTTTTCAAAATGTTGTCTTTGACTTTCGAGTAATTGGCGATTAATAGACAAACGGAAATATCCCGCAAGAGAGTGCAGCCGGAATGTCTTATACCGTCCACCAGACCATCATCATATTTGTGATTCACGTCAACATCGCGCATCATCCGCGTGGCTTCTAAATTTAAGATAAAATGATGAGAGATCTCTGAAAGATAATACACACTCGCGGCGAGAGGGATACGCCCGCACAGTAGAAACCCGGAAATATAAACTTCATTACGTTGACATCATACATTTTTGCATTGTCGATATTATCGCTAAACGGTCTATATATCACGTTTCCTCGATTAAAGAAAAAAGAAAATCGATTACCCATCACGAAAGAAAGCCCCGCGTGTTCCTATCTTCCGCAAGCATCGTCTATAGTCTATCGCGCAATTGTATTATTTCGTTAGCGCCATTTTTTTTTCCACGAAACTCGCGTAATCGGATAGAACGAATAAACAACAGTGGAGATTGCATCTCGGCATGCATTTTGCCTGGTTCTCACCGCCTACACTGTAAAAAAAAAATTGACTGAAACTTCACCAAATTCTCTGCAACGTTTTTGCAAACATACTGTCTGAATTTTCAAACAGAATAATTGTCTGAATTTTCAGACACGCTTCAATTTTCAGACTGAACTCTTCTGAAGTTTCTTTCAGACATGCAGATCTGAAAATTTAGACAAAAATGTGTCTAAATTTTTAGAAAAATGTTTATAGTGTATCCAGCGATAAACGTGGGCGTTTTCCAATCTCTCCTCTATCATCTCGACATTCTTACACGATCTTTAAATTAGACAAACGAAATTCGGAGAGAGAAACGCGTGGCTACATTCATCATCGATGCGGCGCTAAATGAGGGGTAAAAATTGTGGAAAAAATTCTTATTCTACAAGAGATTTCCTTCTCTTCGAACGATAGCTCTTAGATGCGATGAGGACGCGGGGGTCTGTATCACTTTTCGCGCACCGTGAATATCGCCGGGACCAATTCACACGAGCTCCTCTATATCCTCCCCTAATATTCAAGATATCATATATGTATAATATCGATAAGGGAAAGAACAGTCTCAACGGCCATTCTTCCGTTCGCTTACACGCGCGAAACAAACACAGAGTCATAGCGCGGCTCGCGTATGTTTGACATGTGACAAGAATGTCTTCTCTACGTCATATGTGTATGTATATCTGTTGCGCCTGGGGGGGAGGGAAGCGGGAGTGGAAAGGGGAGAGGGAGACAAAATTGCAGAGAGAGGAATGACAAAAGCATATCACATAGACACATGTGCGATCGAGAGAAAAAGAGAGAGAGAGAGAGAGAGAGAGAGAGAGAGAGAGTGTGTATGTATACATATGTGTGTACGTACGGATCTTATAAATATACATATACAGTTGGCGTTTCATCTCGTAGACGTAGATCGTAGATAGACGTAGACCGTAGACAATCGTCGTTTCTTCGACAAAATTAATCATATTACGCACGCGTATGTCCGCATTACGCGTTCCCGTTCGTGCGATTCGATATGGGGGGGACAGCCGCGTTCTTTTCCTTCAAAATTTCTCGATCGCATCTTTGACAACAAGTCACGGAATCCGAATACAGGTATCATCTTTTTATTCGATTCGGTTCTCATCGACGAGAGAAATCGATCGTATTCGATATCGGCGTTAATGAGACTGTAAGAAAAATATCCTATAAATCTACTAAGAAATTTCAATCGTTGGATTAATATCATCTTTCCCGCGCACGCACTGCAAATTCATTACGTTTTAATTCGCGAACGAAGTAATGCAATCGCGCGCGTTTCGCTCCACTCGTAGAATACTATAATTATATAGCAAGACCATCATATTACAGCCTTGATATTATTTATTACGCACAATCGTTGCTTTTTTATACGTATACGTGTTTATTCTGTAATTAAAACTCCAACTTTATACACCGAGTACCTGATATTTTTCATGAATTCTTGTCGTTTCTCGTTTCAATTCCGAAAAAAATTTCACAGTTTCATAAAAATCTTAAAACACGCATCTCTGCAATAATACGTTAGCAATAAGATATTATGTTGAAATTTTTAACAATTTGCACGCGCAAAACGTTTTGCGCGTGTCTCTCCTCTCTCTCATTTTACAATAAATAAATTACTGCCCGATATACATATTTGCATATAATTTTTCCTAAGCCATATATATCTTGAATCTGCTCGTGACGACAGTTTGATAATAAAGCGGGATAAAAAAAAAAAAAAAAAAAAAAGGATCGATGAAGAAAGAAATTGATCAAACGATGTTATAAATGTCCCATCGCGCAAAACGACACGATTGCTTTCATATGGAAATCGTATATAGAACGTACGTTAATATTACATGAAAAAGTACATTTAGACGGATAAATGAAAATTATTTATATTATTATATAACAATGGATATTATAAATATGAATGATTAATAAATATCTCTTATGGAAATCAGGCTAATGTGAAAAGTTGGGAGCAAATTAGCATTTAAATAGTTGCGCGGAGAGACGAAGCTGACACACACGATTAATTAAACTATGAACTGTAAATCCTGTTTGGAACGCCCATGCGAAAAGAAAACTTTTGCTTTTCTCAGCGACAGAGACACGCGTGTCAGTTTGCGTGGAAAATAGTATATAAAAGAATATTCAATAAATCCTTTCTACACTATTTCAATTCTGTTAGTTTAGCACGTGTAATATTACGACTTAATATATTTTCGATTCATAAATAATATTTCTCCCCCATTATTTCACGTAGTATATATTCTCGCTCTCTCTGACATTTTTAATTTTATAATTTTAGATTCTTTACTTAAATAATAATCGATATATCGTGAAAGCAAACAGATATAATCTCCGATTTTTAATAGTATCTAATTATGTTTTATACCTCATCTTTTGATATTCAAATTTTCAATTTGTTCATCGTTGTACAAGAGATACGCACACGAACACACACACACACACACACACACACACACACACACACACACACACACACACACATTAGACAAAAGAATTTCTTGATATTTCAAATCGTTTCGAAGATATTCGCGCGTTACATTTTCCGCCAAGTCGAATACCTATGTCATCTCGCTTCGGTCTAGTGCCTAATAATAAGGTGTATGAATAATTTGCGCTGGGAGACCGTTTTCAATATTCGCCCTCATTTAGTATAAGCGCTACTATCGCTGCTTGAGTTTGCTCGCCGTTCACAATCGCCCAGATTCTTTGTGCCTTATAAAGACTGAGTTTCCATATCCAGGGTTGTGCATCGACTCTCCGTTACGTTCTCCTTACCCGCCTTGTCATTAGAGAGACTTTACACGGTAACGTCTATGCCGTGCTGTCTGCACGGCTGTGGTTAAGTTAAACAAGACTGGAGACAAGTAATGCAGGAAAATTAATCCGCTCGTATAATTCAATTGGCCGATGGCGGAAAAAGTTGAACGTATACCAATAGACGATTATATATTTTATTATTCGCGAATCTCATTGCGATTTGACGCAGATTCTTCATAACATGCCGTTCTCGTTTTTTTTCTCTAGCCCATCATTTTAATTTAGAAAATATCACATATCCTTTATAAAAAAAATTAGGGGAGAATTACCAATTGAAAATTGAAAATAAGAATTTTTAAAATATTTAAATTAATGCAAACTATATAGTAGAGTGTAGAATATATTCTATTCGAATATACTTTGCGCGCGTTTAAAAGCCGCAGATCAAATTGAAACGGGCGCGAATAGATACATACATGTATCGTTTAAATAAAAGAATTTCCATCGCTCGCAATTTCCTGCATATAGCAATACCACGGCGGGTATTATACGATCGTCAATCGTCATGCAGCCCTGTAAATGGAAGCCAGCCAATAATAATTCGACCCTGACTAGACTATATACCGCGTGTCGTGCCATACAAGTATTGTACATTCGCACCGCGCATCCACACATATACATACATACAATATAACACATTTCGCGGAATGCTCGCACGCACGTTGCAATATTCAACACTGTTGACTCGAAATAAGAAAGTAGAGAGAGAGAGAGAGAGCCTCGCGTTAGGATCGATGCCGCGAAGACTCGAAAATGCCCTTCTTTTCCTCCCGAATATAGAGAAACGAATCGTGTTAATTAAAAAGCGAATGCATCTATGCTACAAAAGAACAATCTGCCGAAGCGATATTATAATGCACAGCTGAATCTCTGATATTTTCGGCTCTCTCCTCGTCCTAGTATAATCTTTTCGTCTTAAATAAGTCCAAATACGTTTGTAAATTGCCCGGCAATGCGGCAATTTGTGTGGGTATACGCCGAATTTTCTAAGGATATAAAGATACATTGTCGTTCGATCCTAAAACGATCTTTATTTCATCCGAGAGTTTTTAAGTTCGGGACTAGAAGATCTTCATCTCAAGTGTGACACTTGAAGCGAAATAGAGTGATACAAGTGACGTTTTGTTTCGCGCGTGATAGTGTCATCGATACCTAACGTTTTTCTCCCCCGCGTCTTAAATGACTCGTTAAAACGACGAGAATTGGAGAGGAGAGGAGAACGGGGAAAGGAGAGAGTACTAAAGGGAAAAAAAAAAAGTAACGATGCATATCGGCGGCATACGATGAGCACGCACACGCAC
This sequence comes from Polyergus mexicanus, assembly GCF_030449975.1. NCBI lineage: Eukaryota > Metazoa > Arthropoda > Insecta > Hymenoptera > Formicidae > Polyergus > Polyergus mexicanus. The sequence continues at coordinate 3,843,372 of NW_027223324.1, forward strand.
AACGGTATTTAAGGGAAGAAAGAGCGAGTGTGTACGGACATGTGTGCGCGCACATGTTGTGCTCCCCCCACAGCCTACCAATTGCGGTAGCCAACATTTTCTGGTATCTAACTCTTTTCGTGACGGCCACAGCGTAAAGATTATTAGAATAATTTATAAGGCGACGTACATTTTCCGCCGATAACCATCGCGTTCGCTCCTTTTGCTTTACGCTTTACATTGACCAGACTCCTCGGGATTGCCGGATTGTATTAAATATTGAATACAAAAATTTTAACTGGCATATTTTTTAACAAGAAAACACAAATTTTCCAAGTGTATAGGCTGCTTGCGACTATATTACATCGAGGCGTCCGATTACATCGAACCTTGATGTAAATGGGTTCGCGTTACCACGTCACAAACAATCGAAATTGATTAATAAATATCGATCGCGCTTATTTGCTTGTTTGTCATAGAAACGTCAACTTTATTCCGAATATACGTTTTGTTATTGCTATTGATGCACGTACATTTTTCCATGCCGGTTTTGTAAATTTTGTGCCGGTATTTGACGTAAAAGATCCGCGAGATCTCGGCAGGTTTAAAGGATCCGAAGAATCTGGTGATCCTAATCGACTGGGGCTCTCGTCGCCTTTCCGAAGCGTTTTCCGTTGGTTCCGTTGTCGTCCACTATCCGGATCAAAGATGGAAGAGAGTCCAGTGATTTTCTAATATCAAGTTTTCTATACAATACGTAGTATCGATTAATAATTAATAATAACAGGATGTGCGCAGATGATGCGAGTGTAGAGTGTGCGAGTCGAATTCTCTCTCTCTATGCAGATTGGATGGCGGGCGCGTTAATTCGAAATAATTAAAACATATCGACGAATGCTCGGAGATTTACATTCGATATTTTTTCTATCAGAAAAAAAAAAAAAAAATCTCGAGAAACTTTTCGTTGCGCGAACAAACGTTTCGAATATTAGGAAAACTCATGTACCGTGTGCGCGGTGAGAGATATCGCTAAACATCCGAATTCTCGTACGCAGAGATTCGCCTTGGATCGCGAATCTTCTCGTGTCTCGGAGTTTCTCTACATCCCTGAATTTAATATTCGTTTATAATTGAATGTCTCGCATCGTCTGCGCTCATCATCGATCATTCGCCAATTGTATACAGCGCTCCGTTGTATCGCTCGACGATGTAAATACAACGACGAACAGATCCTTTCCGACAGAGTTTTTTTTTCGGGAACGCGTAGCTCCATCGGGCGCGGCGGGGTGCTTAATCGATACGAAGATGTACAATCCTATCGTCGGCTTTTTTTTTTTTTTTTTTTTTTTTTTTTTTTTTTTTTTAAATTTCTCTCATCCTCGAGATCCACAGACGACGGCGCACTTTAACGTAGCGGCCGTAATAATCAGCATTTATCTCTCATTACAAAATAAATAAATAAATTATATAAATAGATATGTATTAGTATATTCGAAATAATTTTTACACATATGGGAATTTATATCCAAATATATATACGGCCTCGACACTTCTCTCGCGGATTAAACGCCCCGCGAACGTCCGCAATCGTATCGATAGAGTATTAGTATAGATTGAAAAGAAAAAAAAAAAAGAAAAGAAAAAAAAAGAAACCTGTGTTCCCTTCCTCTCCTCTCCTTTTCCCTCCCCCTTTCCCCCTCGCACCAAGCGATCATCAAGTACACGCGATTCACGTTCGCGATTCACCTCCCTCTCTCTTCAACGCTATTCAACAATCCTTTTAACTTTCGATAGATAGATAACGCGATATGATTTCGGATTGTACGAAAGCGACGTGTCTCGTGGACGAAATAACAGTTTATATTGACCGTCGTCGAAAATTATGTCTCCGTTATGTCATTATACGCTAATTTTATTATCACTATCGTTATTATCGTTATTATTATACACGCGACACTTATAGATATACATAATGTGAAGTGGCTTCATGCAAGAGGCAAGTGATCTCGGCCTCTTCCGAAGCAAGGATGCGTGTTTCTTCTGGGAGAGCGATTCAAAGTGATGTTGCCATCGTCGATATTCATATCATATATTGACGACATTATAATTTATTCTTGTAACGTCATTATATATCGTTATCGCTAACGGTTGCCGCGATCGTCGTCGACATTTTCCGCGGCAAAGAAACACAACCACCTGTTACATATTACAAATGAGCGTTAAATCTCACGTTGGAACAGTTTTGACTTGACGGATAGATTGAATGCCTCGTAATTGACACATACATACACATATACATGTACGCCCGTACACAAACGCGTTGCGTATCGCGGCCGATGATGATGATCGTGGTGTAATCGAACCAGAAAAAAAGAAGCGGGACACAAAAAGCGAATTAAATATAAATATATATCTATCACACTATATCGAGAGTTGTGCGCTGCGTTTACGCGATTTAAGCTAGTTCATTTGTAAATAAAAACTATTTGACTCTTTCATCTCTTGTGTCGTATTAATTGATCCTATATACACAGTTATCCCTCGGTCTCTCTCCTACATACGTCCATCGACACTTACGTAAACCAAACGGATGAAAAGATGACGTCTCTTTTATTACGACCCAAAATCCCTTTCCGATATTTACGTCGTAGAAGCGATATCGCGCGCAAAACGAAATAATTTATGAGCAGTACAGAGTCTAATAATATTGTCTCTCCCTCTCTCTCTCTTTTATTCGAGAGTGATATTGCCTCCGCACACACACACGCACTCGTATAGATCGTGTGTGAGAGAATGGAAATTAATTATAAAGCGATCTCTCAAGCTACGCAGGCTAATTGCTGATAGGTAAGACACATGCCGGCATTATCCGCCAACGTACCGTCCGCGTTGCTACCGGGATCGAAAGCCACCCTTATCCGGAAGGGCGTAGTCCAGGTCTCCACCCGGCAATTACCCTCCGCGTCGAGTTCGTCTCGTCTGCACAGCGAGTTGCCGCAATGCTCCAGATTGCAGACACCCGCCACGTTGTTTCCCGGCTGGAACAGACACACGTGTTTCCCGCTGAGGTCTAACCTAAACGAGTCTTTCCGATAGTAGTTAGATCCTAACTATTAAAAGACTTCAATGTTATATTAATCTCATTTTTTTTTTTTTTTTATAAACTATAATGATTGGTATATAGATTTATTAATTGAAGCAAAAACTTTTTTTTTTTCGTAAAGTCATATAAATATATTTTATAATACAATATTAGTTATCTTTATAGATTTTGCCAGTTTATTGCATCGGATAAAGTCCGAGACGGTAAAAATCAAAATTTACCATGGTTTTTTTCCATTCATTAGATTTTTCCCATCAACTCTGATCGTTTCGGGCGTCTTGCGCAATAATTTATATTTAACGTTACGCACTAATAATACTTTATGGCTTAAATTTGATTTAATTTAAACTTTTAATTGAATTTAATCAAACTTTTTTAAATATTTATACTAGAGATGCGTCTACGCGATGATTATAATTTAAAAAAGAAAGGAAGAGAACGAGTTGTGTTACCGATCGCTCGCGACGAATGATGGAATGAAATTAAACGTGCGATATACCGTGATAAATTCCTCGAAATCACAGGGGATAAGTATCCTATCCCTGCACCGTCTCTCGATCGGCGACGTCGGATTCGTGCCGGTGCTGAGGACCATCGTCTCCTGCTGCTCGGACGATCCCGCACCCGAGCCTTCGACGACATCCTCGATGGAATTATTCGCGACGTTGTTGAGATCGACGATAGCGGAGACGGAGGCGTTTCCGTTGTTCGTCGTGGCTGGAGCCGCGAGGACGTTCGTCGCGTTGGACCCGTCAAGTCCTATCCTAAAAGAATCTCGCGTGCACGGCTGATAAGCGATACCGCACATGTCTCTCTCCTGACGCACGCACAATAAGTAATCATGTCCGGCGAGGTATCGACCGTTCGGCAGATAATTGAACGTCCTCAGCGTGCCGTTCGGCGAGCGAAAATATTGGAGACACCCGACTGGCGCTCGTTGCTCGAAACCCAATTGCACCACGCGCATCTCCCACATTCGTGATTGCAGGCCGCTTGGCAGCCGGAAGTTTAAAGTGATCGGTTCGTTGCCTTCGCTCGCGTCCATGTACACTATTAAAAATATACGTGTATGGGTATATATGTATATATATATACACTGAAAAAATATACCAAATTCAGGAAAATTATTATTGATTAAAAAAAAAATTATTTATTCAAACACTTGCAATGGAATTAGTTATTTCAATCAAGCAGCAAATACAATATATATTTGAATTAATAAAATATAAAATATATTTTATTAATAATTTTTGAATAAGGAAAAGCTACAGATTACAAAGGCAATGAAGCGATAAAGTTTCTCACCGTGTTGTCCACTGTTCCATCCGCACAATTCGAAAGATGTCTTGCTGTTATTAATTACCATAACATCCCCGTCGCAAATACCAGTCGTTGCATTCGGTTGGCCCTAAAATTCATTTTCAATTTCTCTTTATCTCTTTCACTGATTTATTTACAATAAGATTATGTATACGGTGCTCTAAAGCAAGGATGTTCTTTTAATAGTAGATTACAATTTGGAGACGATTTTTTTCTTAACGAAAATATCGAGGCGTTAATAGTTTTCAAATTTTTAACGATTGAAAAAAGAGAACTCTTTGCAAGCTAAACTTGTCTAAAATCAAAAGTTGTAATAAAACTACACTGTAAGAAACATTGCAAAATTATAAGAATAATAAATGTAAAATTACACACAATAAATATATAATAATAGAGAAACGTGTAAAAATTTCGTTATTTATTGTGTAATTTTATATAGTTTGTTTTTTTTTTTTTTTTTTTTTTACGGTGTACATTCTTGAGTTAATTTCAAATAAAATTTACCTTAATGGAATTTTAATTTGAGCCCTAGTTACGGGATGAAACAAATTGAAGACTTGCAAAAAATAATTATATTCCTCGACATTTTCGCTAAAGAAAGTCGATTCCAAAAAATGAACTAGAAAATTAATAAAAGTGTTAAAAGGACTTTTCTGGTATCTTTTTGGGATATACTATACTATACGCCAATGTATTTATATAAAATAAATTTAGTAAATAAAATATAATATTAAAATATAATATTTTAATAAAATGAAGAGAATCGAATCTTTTATAGAAATGCAACATCTAAATATCGATTTCCCAATAAGAAATAAGCATTGTCACAGCCCCTAGAAGAAAAGTGTTTCATTTACACGCTTAGCATCGACATTGTCTTGGCAACTTGCGGAATATCAGATTGCGTTTAAGGGAATCAACGTTCGCGATTGGCCTAAGCGGATTCCCATATCAGTGGATAAACTTGTCGCAGCAATAAGATATATCCCTGAAACTTACAATGTTAAAATGAACAAAGTCGATCCTCAACTGACTGACCTCCGTATCGATCTTCCGTACGACCACCGTGCAGTTCATAGGCCGGTCGATGAGGTTGGGAAAACCAGGACTGGTCACGTAGGTCAGATTATTCTGTACCTCGTTGTCGCAGCTTGCCGTGACTGAAAACCACGTTAATTGACCGACACATTAACGGATTACGTAGAGTTGCGGTGCCGCGTGCTTCGAAATATTTAATTAGACATTATTTATTCCAATACGACTCCGCTTCGTAATATTTTTATGGGATTGCGCACTTAATACAGAATTGTATAAATAATAAATTGGCGCGCGTCCAATATTGAAGTCACCGATATAATGAGCCTTCTATTAGCCTTCTAAAGTTAAGTGGGAAATCGGACACCTGAGTTCGGACGCCGAGTTAACTTCTCTAAGTAATACCCGATATAAGCTGCTGCTTCGTTACTTTTCTCACGTGTGCTCTGTACGTTAAATAATTTTTCCAAAACATTTTTCTGAAATCAATCGATTTTATATCGATTAATTTACATATCAAATAAAAAATTAGACATCCCAGTTTGATGCTAATAACTTCTCTACAAAAATATTAAATATATATATATATATATGCGTCAATTATAATAATTTTCCCGCGAAACAATTTTGTAAAATTGCAATTAATTTTATGCGAATTAATCTATATTTAAAAAAAAAAAAAAAAAATCAGATTTGAAAGTAGGCTGAAATTATGATATATTATTACTGTTGCTTACACGAGGAGGAGCTAGTTATCCTCGTCGAAATTTCTTGATCATAATTTAGATCCGCGTGAACGAATTAAATGCAAATGCCAGACATTCCAATACTTTGGCAAACTATCCGCCGTAGGCGTCATCGTGCGATATTCTCGCGAGCAGCCTCCGGCTTCGATAATGAGTTCTCATTCAGGTATTCAGGCGACCGTTTTAGAATCACGGGACGCTATTCAACAGCCCGCCGCTCCGGTTAAGAAGAAGCGGTTACCGCCTTTGCGTGTAAATCTTACTTCCTACATCGTGTAACTTGAGATAGCAACTTGATGTGGACAATATAAAAAATGTATGAAGAGTCTGACATTGCACGTTGCGTTCAACGATTCGACGAAAAGAGTGCAAAAAGAAAAAGATACAGCCGGTTAGCTTTCGATTCGCAAGCACAACGCATTCGTGTATCGCGCACGTAATATTCAAGATTTTATTTAGATATATGCTCATGCCAGATATTGTATATACGGAATACTTTACTCCAAATCATCCACCTTTAATTCTAACAATAACGATTCTTCGACTAATTTAAACTTGGCTTTTTTCGGCTTACTTGTATCGTAAAAATTTAAATACTATATATATATATATACATATACTTTATAATTTAAATATAGTATATTTATAAAATTAAATATTTCGATGAAACAAAAGACGCGAATTACAGTCCTGTAATTCGCGAATTAAAAAAATTTTTAGATAGAAAAATGTTATACGGTTATACAAAGATCTGCGTCTATAAATATAATGTATATTTTCTTTCCTATCGTTCTTCGCCTCTCATTACATAATCACCGTTCTAATCTCGTAAAAGCTATAAAGAATTTATTTATAGCTTAAAGGTCACGTCCACGCATCTTCGATGAAAGCGTCAGAAATTTGTTTTGTTCCTATTGTAGAGCTCTTGTAAATTCATATAAAGCGCACGCATATACAATATATGTACTACATTCTCTTCGAATTGCATCTCATTCAGATTCATATCGATAAATTATCGCGAAATAACGCATTCGCGATTGCAAAACTCGGACATGCGAGATGCATCGAGAAACAGACGTTCTCGCAGGAAGCATGGTGTTCGGAAAATCGGTCAAGAATCCGTACGTACGGTATGGCCCTGTTTTCGACTAGAGCATGCACCGTGGCGGAAAAAGCGAATGGATGCAGACCGGATAAAAAGCAACAGAGAACAATTGGACGAAAGAGGAAACGGAAGATGGAACGGTGGCGAAAAGGCTAGCCTTAGAATAACAACTTGTTCCGCGCTACGAGAGACTCTTGGAGATTTAAAAAAAGAGGCGGTATATAAAAATTAAAGCGAAAATGCTCATCTATTTTTTGATATAAATCTCACGATCCGAAATATATATTTGGAAAAGAGAATTGCTATAAAAACACTACTAGTATCCTCTACAAAACATTTTTTAAATGTTCCATTAATGCACATAAATGATACATTACTTTATAAATTTTAATTTAAAGTTTACACTTTTCTTGAATTTTTATACAGAGGTTAATTACAAAGTTAATAAAAAAGCATTTTGCGACAAATTAAATTTTAGAGTTAAAAATGCACGACAAAATGCCAGCTTTTCAACAAATTTCGAATGGATTTTATAAAATGTAAATGTATCGAATTTTTAAATTCTCAAGAAATTTATCGTTAGAAATAAAAGAGTTGCTAAATACAATCACGCTTGATCGTTAAGAGAAAAACATCTTGAAATTCGTGAGAAAATTTATCGGAAACAAAAAAAAAAAAACTGCTCTAATTAAAAAAAGTCAAATATCAGCTGAATGCTAATGATAAACCGTGCCTTGCGATTTATAGAAACCCTTCGAACCGATGTACATATAATACATATTGTTATAGTGTTAGTCTATAATTTTTTTTAAAGCCTCATCTTTTTCTTAAACGAAGAATATATTCACAATCAGTAACGTCGATTATATTCGCGAGTTCTTCGAAAGCACGTAAACGAGACATAGGAGGGACATTGGATCCCATTCACAGTGCGCGATTCTCGATGATCACGCTGAAAGGCAATTAAGTAACTGTATAACTCTGCCTTCAAGTTCTTTCTCGTCGTACGAGCTGTCGTATATACCGTTCCTTCTCCTTGCCTTTTTATTTTCTCCGTGCGCTCCCTTTCACGCTATCGAGGAGAGCGTGTGCCGCTTAAGAGATCGTCTCGGAATTACGCCCGACCATCCCGATACCGTTAAATCGAAAAGCGGAAGAGCCTCGTTGATCGATTTGGCGTCGATTGCGAAAATCGCGATCGTCTTTTGACGCTAAAGATATGTACAATCTCTAGCTAAAGGCTTTCGCACGTATTTTCGGGTAACTTTAATGATACGATCGATCAATTATTTAAATAGCCTGTACCAAACCGTCGTAGAGAAGAGAAGCGAGAATAACAAATGGAAAACAAAATTATTTAATATATTTTCAGATATCTATAAAGGTACGGAGGATATCGAAAAGAGCCGATATTCGGATTATCCTTCTCTCAGATCGGGGCTCTCGCCCAGAATGAATTTTACGATATCGCTCTTACGATGACAGGTAAAACTGGAGCGGTTTACGATGAAAATTACGGGAATAACTCACATATGCAACACACGCCGAATCCGAGTGCACACGGTCCGTGGGATACCCCGTGCTGGATACGACACTCGTATGTGTTCATGCATATTCCTTGGCGTCGTTTGTCCTCGGACAGGCACTCCTCCTCCACCGGAACGGGAAAGAAGTTTAACACTGCGTAAAACGAGATAGTAAAACGCGAAGAAGGGATGTTCGCATGTTCGCGCGCTCGGACTCTACTTGATAATGTCAATCTTTGGCGATTATTTTTCGGTCATTGTGTAAATGAATTTCAGATGTGTAAAGTAAACGAAAAATCGGGTTACTCTCTTTCTCTCTTCCTTCCTCTCTTGTAAAATTCAGTATAATAATAAAAATTATTTACGATTCAACATCTGCCCATTTTTATTTTAACTCAATATTTATTTATATCGAGAAAACAATTTTTTCAAGAAGGTCCTCGACAAAAATTTAATTTTATCAAATTTCTCAAACTAAAAAAAGCTTCTTAAAAACGAAATAACATGTTTTGATTGAAGGTATGAACAAGTGACTTGACAGTAATATATTGTATAATATTTGTCGAACGATCGTACAATTTATCATTTGTTACATTCACATACCGCAAAGAAAATACTAAGTTTTGCGACTGAAATTTACAAAGTTTTCAGGATCCTCTCCCTGTACATCGCAAAGAGAAGCATCTATTTTTTACGTTTCTCTCAAGTTAACAAGAAAACAACAACGATGGCAAACTAAAAAAGGCTAACACGGGGAATAATACGGAATCTTGTTTAATTTTCTTCGGCTTAAGGATGTTTCAACTGTACAATAGTAGCAAAAAGCTGTCAAAATTAAAAAAAAAAAGAGAACTTTTTTCTTACGTTCTCATTGTTCGGAAAATTAAATTAATGAATCTGGATTGTACAAAGAATTAAATATTATTAAATAATATGGTTTTTAACGTCTTCATAAAAGAAAATAGTCGTAATTAATTTTTATGACATAAACTTTTGATCACGAATATCCTCTGAAATCAACTACAAAGAAAAACAAAAACAAAAATGAGTAATTTGCAGAAAGATTTTGGGTTAATATAAGTATTTACAATTTTTTCATTAAATATCTTTTAAACGAGTAAGTGAATCTAAATCAAGTTTTGCATAAATATTTATTAGAGTTTTGTTAATGCGTGTGAAAATTTTTATTTCGCTGCCAATGTTTTTTTCCTTGTCAAATAATGTCGATAACTCTAAGCTCAAATAATTTCCAAATCGTTAAGAGAATTATGGAGATTTTGCACAGATATTTAGAAATCAAACCGTCTACGAAATTTTTACGCTTCTGATTAATGACACATATATTCATTACAACCTTGATCGGCGTAATCCAGTCTAGCAACGTGCCATGTAATATTATATTGAATTTACTCGCAACGTTTTACGTTTCGTTTAACTCACCTCTGGAAAATCGAGTCGCGTCCTGTTCAAGCAACTCGTTTGACACAGCTTTACTTGCCGCGCGATTCGACCAGAAATTTAGCTCTAAGAGCGACCATTGATGCGTCATCTCCGGCAAGGAGAGCATCAAGCCGATACTATTCAGCGTGCACCGAACATCGCTTCCCGCATTCGACGGAAACGATGCTCTAGCCACCGTAACACCGACGCATAAGACGACAAATATCCCATGATAGCGTAAAGGCATAATCGCGCCACTGGGTCACCGGCGCCCCCGAAATCGCATTCCCGACAACAGCGGGATCTCATCCGCGCTAATCGAAGACCGCGCTGCCGACTGACCGTCAACTTGGATCTGGAACCCCACGCGTGTCGGGCCCACGCGTCCACGGGGCCCTCTCCTGCCACCAGCCGCGATATATATCTCCCCGCGCATTTGTATTCTCCGATATATTTATATATATAAGTTTATTTTCATCGAAACAATGTAGGTCGCGTAACGGTTCAAACGACAAATATATTTTAACATACCTTTTTCGACAGTTGTACGTATTTGTGAAAAATGAGGAAGGAAAAGAAAAAGACAAAGAGAGTCGGATTTCGGCACCAAAAAGAATAATGATGAATTGAAAAAATTAATAAAGAACAGAAAGAAAGAAATATAAACGGAAATACAAAGAAAGTATCTTCAATGTGACATTTTTTGTCACTGTTTTTAAATATTTTTAAAATTATTTCATTCAAATATATTTGTATCTCTTTTTTTATTGACAAATGACAATCACTCGTTTCTATTTATAAGAATAAAAGTAACAAGTCTTGCATTATGTAATTAGGACGGTATCATTATCGCTCTTATATATTTTCATTCATATAATTTTAATTCTATCATATCCAAGATTTTGCCAACGAATTATTGTTCCATTTTATTTATAGACATAGATAGTATAATTTTTATTTTTATTTTTTTTATCTTTTAATTACACATACGTACAACACACACACAAAGTTTTAGATAAATACTATTTTAATTTAAAAAAATATTTGATGTAAAGATATCAATTGTTAAAGGTTAATCCATGATAAAATCAAGAATTATATGATCTATGAATATTTTATAAAAGAAGATCGATTCCAATAAAAATAAACTAAAAGTTATTTCATCTTTTCTTCAAATTTTCGACAGTATAAAAGTATAAGTGTATATTTATCCCCTGTAGTATAAGTGCATTTCATATACCACTGTATCGATGTACATTTTAACTTCTTCTATCAACGATGCTTACATTCCTGAATTATCATTAGACGACTATTCAATTTACGTATCCACCTCTCTCCTAGTCCTCCTCCTTCTCTCAGGATGTCAGAGTCGTATATACAGAGTTGATCTGTAACATATAAATAAAAGATCCAAATTGTAGTAGAGCTCAAAATAATTTAAAAATAATTATTTTTTAAAAAATTTATCGGGCGCATTGAATTTTATATTCCATGTATATAATAATAAGCAGATCAATAAAATAATTTTATAAATTAAAAAAAAAACACTATTAATAATTACTGATAATTTCATATAAAAGCTATAATTTAAAAGTAGAAACTTTTACAAGATTATAGCTTTCATATAAAAATCTTTTTTTCTAATTCTCTTTTATTTAAATCATGTAAATAAAAAATCGTCATATAATTTTCTATATGGAGGCAGACAGAATCACCAATGAGATACTTAGGAAAAGAGACAAAATAGGCCTCCCATTTCCCATGTAGTGTCTCCTTTTCTACAGTGAGCGCGCGTTTGTTCATCGCGACGTCCATTCTATATGTCTATGGCGTGACCCCCCCCCCCCCTCTCCCACCTACACTCAACACTCGGGCTTCTCTCTATCGATAATACGGACACGCACTAAACTGTGATTTTATCGGCAGTCAAAAGATACATTTGGCTACGTAATACTAAAAAGTTTTTGTAGATGGCAAATATTAAACGACTGTCGGTAAGTTTTCAAGAAAAACGCCGGGATGGCCGCTCCGTGCTCTGTCCGCGGTCTATACGTTTTCTCTCTGCCGTTACATAGTCATAATAATGTTCGGCACACTCGACATGGCCGTGAAGAATGGTGAAGAAATTGACTCGTAAACGAGATTGAGAGGCGATCAGGCTACATCGAGAAATTTCATCGAGCGAACGAAGATCCGGCAATTAGGTAAGTCGATTCTGTCTGTTCGCGATATAGCGGATACGAGATATCAACAAGGTCGGTGCCTAAGATATCGAGACAATGACGACGACGACAACGACAACGACAACGATAATGATGATGATGATGATGATGATGATGATTTAATCGAGCGCGCGTCCACTCGATATTTTCAGGCTGACAATTCTTATTTTGTCGCGAATGCTTCGCGTTACGAGCGCGTTTCCGCCGAGGACGCGAAGCTGCGTAAGTTGCTCGTCTAACCTCCCATCATTCTATCCCACATTTGATTATTTGCATTTCGTTAACGCGCAATCGAGAACGCGGTATTCTGTCGATGAGGCGACAGTTAGAAATATGAATTACATTTCGTGCTCGCCAAGTGCGCGAGCGATTGGCGACACTCGCGCGGGATCAACATGTCTCTCTTGTCGATCGATTTGGCAAAGTTAAAGGGGTCTTAACTTTGCTCGACTCGTGTCCTTCTTTTTTTTTTCTTGCGTTACGGAAATCAGTTCAGTTTCTGTGGTACATACTTGTGGTTTCCGGTAGTGGAACTGGTTGCTTTCTCTTCTCTGAGAGGAATTTTGAGATTCTTTTACGATTGGTAAGTAGCTGGAGAATTATTTACGTATCCTCCAGCAAGATAGTAGAGATAGCAATAATACTGTTAGCGATCGCATATAGATGATAAAAATAATAAATGCTTCATCCTATCTTATGTAATAAAGATGCTGCGAGTTTTATTATGCGTACATGTATATAATGTGAAACGATTATATTTTAACTGTGATTATTGTAAGCGTACTAGTAATGCGTGCGCTACGTATCATCATTTTCTTATGTATAGCTTTTTTATGTACACGGTAGAATCTCTTATAAAATCTTTTGAGAAACGAATTTACAAAACTTATTGAAAATATGGGATTTTATGATACATTTTGTGCCATATGTGTGTCTCATATATGTGCATATCGAATACAAATTTATAGTTTCATTATATTTTTTAGACTATAAAGTTAAGTATAACAAAAATGTCTCTATTCTCTATTTAATAATAATAATAATAATTAAATAATCATGTTATATACATACATTGGACATGAGATATTACAAATGTTTGATTAAATTAAATATTAGCGCATACAGCGACAACATGGTAAGTAAGTACGGCTAATTCAAATTTTCCATCACAAATATAATAATTATAATATTAATTGCTATACTGGAAATTATCAGGAATTGCTACAGCATTGGCTGATGATAATAAATGCGATTATATTCGTAGATAGAAGTTAAATTATCTATGAATGTAATTTGCTTACATTTATTACATCGCATAATTTTTTTCTAACACACTTTCAGAGCGATCTAAAAAATTTTTCTTTTCCAAATTTTAGAGTTTTTGTTGTAAGCGAAATGCAATTGTTATCTTGTGCCAGTCTTGTCATATATATATATATATATATATATAATCATTGTCATCATTTTCCTGGCCTTTTTTATAGAATTTCAATATTTTCAGAAAGCATTGTGGAGACTCTCCGCCCGCTAATTACGGCCGTATCATGCAGAACTTTGACGATCTCGATATAGAGGGACGTAATCCTTCTCATTTATCGGAAGAGGATAAGGAAAAGGTAAAAAGAATGTAACGGATGTGAGGAGATACCAAAATGAGCAAGGTGTCACAAATTATTATAAATTGTGCATGCATTAATTGCGAACAAATACAACTTGTCAGATATTATGTGCAATGAATTTGATCATCCAAATATTCAAAGAGGATCGTTTAACGCGTCTGTGGTATATATGGGTTTAACGTTTTACCCCCAAAAATGGTACAACCGAATGTTATTACGAACATTTTTGAGGCTTTAACTTCAACAACGGAAGATCGTTCATCTTACGAATCGTTTATGTTCTATAGGAAGAATATGATCGCAAGCGTATAATGCGATGCAGCGTTACCGCCGAAGATGGTGCTCTGAGACCAGTCTACTCCGAGACCGAAGATGGTGATATATGGTGTCATATCTGTAATGTTGCCCTATTCGGAGCACATAAATTGATAAGTCATAACTTGTGTAATCGTCACAAGATGAAACTGGACGAGTGGCCGTATCCGGTTATGCTATGGTCCAAGCGACCGCAAGACGCGGCCAAGACGGTCGCGCCGGTGCAGTCTACGACTATCGGCGACACTCTGGCACCTGGCGAACCAGTGCCACCTGGTATGGAGGATCAAATCACGCGGATCACATCGATACAGATGAGCTTGGACCGGCATCAGAGCTCGCCGCTCGTCGGTCTCGAGTATCTGCTGGAGTTGGTGGACAATGATTCGTGCGAACCGAGTTACACGTGTGTTTTGTGCGATAAACGCGGTGATCCACGTACAGTAATGGCCCATATTACCAGTTACAATCACCGAATCACATACCTCAATAGACACTTTCCGACCATATCGCGAGCGATAACGGAGTTACCGCGTACCCCTAATTATAAGCGCGGGGCCAATGAAATATCGGTGTTAGTGGCCAAGAAGATCGAAGAGAAGTTTGGAAGAATGAAACCGCAATTGGTCGACAAGATTCAATTTGAAAAGAATAAGATGGTATATATCAAGAGAGTTTATCAGGATGTTCATTTTAGGTAAGTCCGAGCATTTGACCAATATTATTAATAATGTTTGTCAAAATCTATTTTCGCGGTTTTTAACTTATGTTCGATATTACGATACTTTAAAGTTACGAACATGACCCTTCTGAGATTTCTCTTTAATAATAAGTCTTTGATTATTTACTTGACATTATTATATAAAAATCAACAGCTGTTTCCTGTATATAGGGAAACGCCAGAGTGTACATTTATGGAAGTTTATGATGTGCGATGGGTGACAAATTTTGATGAAAAAATGGCAGAAATAAATGGTAATAATGTTAGAAAGAAAGGTGAGTATAACATGCATATACATTTTATATACTTATGCTATATACTTGTGTATAAGAGAAGCGTGTATTGCGATTAAAACTATTATAAAATGCATCTTTTAAATCACTGATTTTTATCAAGATTCCAATATTGCCGATGAGAAGATTGATGACAAATGTAAAAAAGAAGATAAGAAAAAGGAAAAATCGCCTAAAAAATTAGATACAAAAGGAGAAACTTCAAAATCGTAAGTAAATATGGCGGTAAAGCCATAAATATGATTAACTATGGAATAATAACCATAATATCTGCAAATTTTTAAATATATTTTAACATACTAATCTCTCTGAACCGAATATAAAATTTTTTTCATTTAAACGATAGTTGAGTCTATATCTATCAGATTTTTTGATTGTTCCTACTTTTTCTTAGACAATGTTTATATAATAACCTTCGAGAAAATGATGGCATACTTTTTACTTTGCTACAATTGTTCTTTTTGATAACTCCAAATTTAAAATATATCCTTTTTTAGGGGTTTCAAAATGCGTATATTTAACAAGGACAAAATGAGTCTTCGTAAAACTTCACCGAAACCCGAAGAGATTGTAAAAAAGTCACCTAAACGTCCCTCAGACGATACCAAATCGCTGTCGTCACTTTCGAGTATATCTAGCAGTCCGTCTCCGTCTCGTTCAAGATCTCGTTCACCGAGTCGAAGTAGGAAAAGAAGCTCCGTCGAGAGAAGCGCCGGAAGGTATCGTAGCGGCTCACGATACTCGCGCGAACGTACCCGCGGTCGATCACGATCACGATCACGATCGCGCTCGTTGCAACCTCTCAGGGAACGCGATAAGTGGGACAAATATCGCGAACAAATTAGACGCGCCGAGGAAACACTGGATCGTGCTCTGAAGTTCCACGAGAAGAATCCCGAGAAACATCCGTCTTATCCGGACGAGTGGAAGAAATTCTGGAACAGGCGATACAAGGAGCTCCAGGCTGAGGGTAACGATCCGAGCAAGCACGACTTCAAGCCAGAATGGATCGAGTTTTGGAATAAGAGGATGCGCGAGATTCATAATGAGCAACTTCAGCAACGAAAAGAGGAGATTAGAAAAAGATTGGAATTGCCGGAGGATAAACCGCCGGAGAAATGGATACCGCCGAGGCGAGAGCGAGAGCGAGAGCGTTCCCCCGTAAAGCGCAGCAGGCATCGCATAGAGAGCGACGACGAAGTGGAATACGTTGGAACGAAAATGATCAAGCCCGAGTATTATGATCGCCACGAGCGAGAATACATGTATTCTACATATACGCGCGGAAGGGGAAGCATGTACAGTCATAGTTATCCGCGAACGGCATCCCGTTCCAGGCCAATATATTACGCGACGCCATATCCCGTGAAAGAAAAATCACCCACTCCGCCTGTCGCAGACGAAAGCTTGACAGAGGATTTCGAAGTAGTTAGTCTTTTACGATTGCTTACAGCGCTCGAGGGACAGCTTGGGTCTCTCGGGCCTAAGATAGTGTCGCTTCTGTCGAAAGCCTTAGCAGCCGAGAAGGCCAAACCGAATTCCGCCGAGGAACTATTGTACGACGAGGAAGTAAGCGTTCTGTTTGAAACCGTTAAAGAGAAGCTCAAGGGCCAGCTATTCGCGGGCATGGTAGAGAAGATGGCGATTACGGCTACTAAAACTGCTATACAGAACATCGCCAAGCTACTGTACAGAGCCTCCGAGGGTAAAAAGAAACTTGAAGAGGAAAAGAAGAAAAACAAGGAACGAGAGCTTCTGGAGTCATCTAAACCCGCGCCGAGTTACGTTAACAGGACTGCTTACACAAGACCGGTAGAGATTCTTACACCGTCCATTAAATCCGAACCGGTGAGCGTACCGGGTATCGGTACGATCGACAAAGTTGCTATCGCTCGGCAGATCGCCGCGGCTCTCGTCGCTCAAGGTAGAACAAATGTTTCTCAGGAAGAATTGGAGACTCTTATTAATGCCGTAGTCGGTATGGCTGAGGCATCGAAGCATTCCGATAAACCCGTGACCACTGCTGACTTTGTTAGAGGTCTGACGAGCAATTCCGGCAATGTCGGGGCTGCGTCTCAAGTAGCGGAACCTGCAAAAACTGTCATGACTGCGTCAAACGATTCCACGGAACGGCAGGCTTCGAAAATGGATGACCTGTCGGACATGGATCTGAAAGTAAAGTTGCAAAAGTTTAAGGATCTAAACACGCAGGAGCAACACAGTCTTATCAATTTTCTGAAGAAGCTCGAAGCAAGCGATCCGATTAGAGTGGAGAAATTACGAAATTTTGTCAATCTTGGCGTAATATCGGGCAGTACAAAATCACCGACTCCGGAGATCGAAGCCACGATTGGCAGAAGCAGGAAGAGCATCTCTCCGTTTTCCACTCGAAAGGGGAATCAAAATCCAACCGATGACGACGATAAATGGAAACCTAAGGTCGACATGTTCGCGAACGACGAGGACGAGGAGCAGCAAACGAAAAAGGATAACGATCAAGACAAAATGAAAACAAAAATAGACTTGTCTGATGACGATGACGACTATACGTACGAAGATATCTACAAAGCGGCAAATAAGAATGTGAACGAAAATGAGAAGGCCAAGAAATCCCGCGCTTTCTCCAAATCGCCGAAATCGTGGTCGCGTTCGTTATCGAGATCGAGATCGAGATCCAGATCGCGATCACCGGTGCCGAGGCAAAAGGAAATCACGAAGACGAGCGATCCGAACGCGATACTGAACGAGACGAAACGTCTAATCGCGAATATTATGTGCGATCTGCCCAACAAATACGTTCCAAAATCGCATACGAATCTAGCTAGCGATACAATCGAGCCGATAGCGAATCCCGTCGAGCAAATACCATCAACCGGAAGCTTCTACAATCAAAGTTTCCTTCCAAATAATCAGCCGCGACCGCAGGGACAACCATTGACGGCCTATCCCAACGTGTCCAATCAGCAGTTCGCGAATTATCAACAGCCGCAACAGATGTTTCCCAATAATTCGGGTTATGTAGATGACGGTTATAATTATCAAGGTTATGGCAATATGGGTAATCAAGGCCAATACGGTGGACCGTCGATATCATCGAATCAGTATCCTCAACAGTCCTACGGCTCTTACGTCGCGCCGCCGCAAACCGCGCATCCACCTAATTACGTTCAGCAATCGCAGTCACAGCAATACGACGCTTATATGCAGCAACCGCGATTTTACTGAATCAAATATATATCATCCATTTCGATGAATTTTTACCGAATATTCGCACGCGTCGAGATCTATGGCGAACTCCAATCACGTTCCAGGTCTCGCTCTCGCTCTCTCTCTCTCTCTCTCTCCCTCTCTCTCTTTTTATATCATATAGTTGTACAATTGTCTGTGCAAGTTTACTCGCGAATGTATCTTTAACGAAATTAATTAGAACCTACTTCGAGATTAAGCAGCGATAACATTTTTCTTTTTTTCCGCGCAAGCATTTTCATATAATACGATTTATACAAAATTATACTTGAAAATATTTTTTATATATATCCAAGTGTTTCTTGTCCGCGCGTAATCTCTTTGTCCGCACTTTATTTTGATAAAATATGTTCATATATTTATGCGCATAAAATTGTTACATATTTTATATATTTGCAAATGGGATAGAGCCTCGTTTTGGTGTATGACGAGTATATGGGAGAGCGCGCGCTAAATATAGTCATTGAATATGCAATGTTACGAGATTTTTTTGTACGTTTATACGTCGAGCAAAGTTCGCCTCTAAATGCGAGCCTTTATGCATCCTCCATATATGTATGTACGCGGGTGTGTGCACAGTGATATATCTCCATGTTATGTTGCCTTCGAGTGAGTTGTACCATATGCACGAAGTAAACGTGTGCCGTTATTATGTACACGCGACTTCGACCAGAAACAAAAGTAAGTAAAATAAATAAAACAATCTATCCGCGTGCTACATATTGTATGCGTATGTCGCATTTAGTTTTTATCGATATAAAAAAATCAATCTCTTATCTATTTGTAATATACTTGATAAGATAAATAATTATTGCCCTGCGCTTTTGTGTGTATTGTATAGAAACCGCGACGACAAAATTTGATTCGCGATAATTGTTTAAAAGTCGGGGTTTAGGTTGCCTCTAAAAAAAAGGGGGGAAGAAAACATGTCGCAGATAGATGATATTCAAAATCAATATTTGACGTTTACGGAATAAAATGTAATTCTTTAATAAATATAACACAAGAGTATCACATTTGTAACATACTTCTTCTCCTCGAAAATATATATTCGTGTTCTTGTAAAGACACGAATAATATCGCATAATTGCATCATAAAATAATAAAATAAACGAAACAGATATAAATAAAGAATCTTACATCACCAAATATCTATATCGTTCGTTTCAAGATAATTTTTACACAATGCAGAGAGAGATCAGAGAAGAGAGATTTCAGTTGAAGATCTATCTTATATTGTATTATTGTTACACATTACACGCTCGATATACGTATGTTTACGCATTGCACAATGACTAGAGAATTGTAAAGACACATTCTGTTCCTTGTCCATCGTACTTCGAGGTCACAAATCGCGAAAAATTAAATAAAGCACACAAGAGATGCGATTCATACAATATGTACATACGTTTCTCTTTACGAACAAAAATAAGAAAAGAGCGCGTAGCGCGGAGTCTTCCCATTTACTTCGGTACGAGGCCTCTCGTTTTGGGGTAAACCGGCGCCGGGATCTGTTGCATCTTGGTAACGCTCTTCGGCCTGACTCGCGCCGACTGCAAGCGCGTCTTGGTTCTCAGCTTTGTGTTCGACGCGTCAACGTCTATGTCGCCCTCGTCGCGCAGAGCCTCCTCGAGAACGGCCTGAATCGTCGGCGCGATCGCGGGTCCTTGATAATCCAGCGTCGTTCGGGCCGGCATGTCAAGGTCCAAGTTGAGAATGTTCTCGCCCGCGTAACGACATCCACGTCCCATCGCGAGAGCGATCCGCGCGTATTCCGAGACGGGTCTGCGCGCACCCGGTACGGAAGTAGGTCGCTTGATGATGTCTATGCTTGATGGTTCAGGATCTTTCATCACCCAGCAGTCCTCCTCCTCGTCCAAGTGGATTCTGGATAGGATCTTGGTCTTCTCCTCCTCGGGGATAAAATTCTCGATTATGAGATATTTGAGCTTGAGCTCCTTCATCAGTTCGTGTTGCTCCTGCTCCAAGTCCCGTCTATCTCGGTTGTAGTCGCTGGTCACGTCCTCCAGTTCTTGTTTCAGGGCCTGCAGTTTGGTGAAGCACTTGCGCAACTTTCTAGACTTGACATCCACCTCCTGTTGCAATGTGGTGTACGTCTCTCTCACGCCAACCATCGTCAACTCCTCATCTTCCAGCTTCTGCTGCATCTCGACCTCTCGCCTCTTGCGTTCCGCGATCTCGGCCGCCTTTTGCTCCAGTGCTCTTTGCTGCTCGTTTGTGTGATCGATTATGTTTTTGCCGCCACAAAGCATCTTGCTCTCCAGATCTTTTATTCTCTGAACGAGATTCTCGGTCTCCTGCTTCTCGGCCTTCAATTGTTCCGCTATGAATTTCTTGTCAGTTTCAGCCACTTTATTGTCTTCACCGCGACTATTATCGTCCGCCTCGGAATCCGAATCTATTGCATCATCCTCCTTCTTTCTCTTCGGCTTCTTCTTCTTTCGTTGCGTTACACCCTTCTGCGCGAGTTTCTCCTTCAATCGACCTATCTCTTCCTGATATTGCCTCAGTAAAGCGTCCTTTGGATCTTCGTTTATTCTAGGCTTGTTCTTAATGTTCTTAGCACGGCTGGCGTATCGCAAAGTCGTCAGGGTCTCGTCATAGTTGTAGCTGGCCGGGCCAATGTTCGCGACCATAATTGTCTTCGAGTTACCACCTAACGAGTCCTGCAGTAATCTTGTAAGTTTAGAGTCTCGATACGGCACGTGCGTCGTTTTACCATCTACTAGGGCCGAGATCACGTTACCCAAAGCCGACAAACTCAGATTAATCTTGCTCGCCTCCTTTAATCTCTCTCCTGACGAGCCGGTTTTGCTCTGTCTCTCGCTACCCGCGAGATCAACCAGATTTAAGCGTCCAACTCTGATGCCGCCGCAATCACCGATGCTGCCCATTTCGATCGTGATGAGGAAAATCGCGTGCGACCGCGAACTGTGCTCATTCATATTCGTCGCGCCAATCGTTCTGTTCTGATTACCCATGTTCATCAGATGCTGTATCTCCGTCGCGCTCTTGCAGACGGCGGTCGACAGATCCTTAACGTACACCCCGACGTCTGGTTTCTCTTTCAGCTCGAAGCGCAAACTCTGATCCGGATGCAGCAGATCGCGTATCTCCTCCTGATAGATCTCCAGATAGCTGGCCCTCACCAGATACTGCATGTTCTCGGATCGGCCGATGTGATTAAATACATGCTCGAAGGAGCGCGGGATGATGCCGCGTCTCTCGTGATCCATCTTCGAGCCCTCCATCGTATACGTTTTGCCGGTGCCGGTTTGCCCATAAGCGAATATAGTACCGTTGAAACCATCGAGTACCGAGGACACCAGTGGCCTGACCGTCTCCTCGTATAGCTCCTGCTGGGTGGAGTTCCAGTCGTACA
This sequence comes from Polyergus mexicanus, assembly GCF_030449975.1. Taxonomy (NCBI): domain Eukaryota; kingdom Metazoa; phylum Arthropoda; class Insecta; order Hymenoptera; family Formicidae; genus Polyergus; species Polyergus mexicanus. The sequence goes on from NW_027223324.1 coordinate 3,865,445, forward strand.
CCGCGTCGAAGGTGAATACCTTGACTGTCTCGCTGGACGGATCATCGCGCGGATGCCGCACCTCGACGACACCCCTGGACGGGATCACGTCGACGACACGGCTATAACTGCGCGCAATTTCCCGCTCGTCCATCGGCCGGCATCGTACAACCACCTTTACGCATTGGGTCGCCACCGCTTCGGTGTTAGGGCTCGATCTCATCATGCCTTTCTTCTTCCAGGTCCTCTGCTGGTTGTCAGATTTCTCCATACCGGCGGTGAAGAATATTGCGGCTCTCGTCTATAATGACAACGGATTTAATATTACACTTCATTTTTCAAATGCAAGTTGCTTACTTTAAGGGACTTTTATACTAGAATTTTTAATTTAAATTTTATTAAATAAATTCGTCTTTTCTGTATATGTATATATGGTAGATGGAATGCATATTTATTTGCCTTGAGATCTCGATTTTGATCATTTTGAAATGTCTTATATACAAATAATATTTTAATAATTATTATATAAATATAGTAGATAAATATTTTTCTACATAATACATAAATCGTTTAAATTGATTTTTTAGTATAATATGAAATTCCGAATACATGATTTTAAAAAACTAAACTTTTGCAAATAATATATTCATATGTTCATAAAAACTTTATACTACTCTCGTTATAAAAGTGCAAATAAAAAAGTCTATATATAAAATATTTTATTAAATTTTTTATATATATAACAAATTTACATATCCTATTTCCCTTACAAATCATTCTCGCAATTTTTTTAACTTTTTAAAGCTAAATTATTTTTATATAACAAAAAATATGTCATTACAATCCTCAATATTTTTCATGACTTTTTAGATTTTTGTATTGTATAATGTAGATGTGTTTATATCTCCCGCACATAACAATCAGTCTTTTGAACGAATTTAATCTCTGTTTACACAAAATCGAAAAAAAATTTCTGTTGAAAACAAAATAAAAAATTGGATACCTTTTACGAATGATGGCATGATTCTGTCTCTAAACGCGATAGAGATCGAAGGGAGAAAAAGAAGAAATGAAAAGCGTATCACTGAAACTACAAGCAATAAACAATTACGGAATTGAAACATTTTTACATGTATATTGTCAATAGAGATGCAGTTGAATAATAATATTTTAATTTTCAATCGAATCACTATAATTTTGTTACATTACTTTTGTGCAGCTTTGCGTTGCTATGCTCGCACAACTCGAATCAATAAAATTTACCACGCGAAAATACATTGTATGAAACTCTCCTATACAATATTAATCGTATATATTGTATGATAAAATACTACAAGAGTACTTTTTTTAATCTTTCTTTCCTCTCTAAGGGGGGGAAAAAAAACATAAAATTATTGCACTCCAGCAATCAAAAATGAGATATTGGAGTCTTGCGACAAAATTGTCTGCGGATATTTTATGGTTTCACTTTAAATGCGTTTAGTTATGTTGCATTTCGAATAGCAGGGATATATTGTAAATAAAATTCGAAAAGCATTGTCATCATAGCTAAGAAAAGAAATCTCGTTGACATTGCATTCAAATTAAGTACCACGTGAAAAATCAAATATTCATTTTTTCTTCCATCTGAATCATCATACATTATTTTATCCTTATTAGGATTTACATATGTGCATTTATTTATTTTTTTTTTTTCCCTATTTTACGTTATATCTATCAAAGCGAGTAATTTGATCGAAAACTAAGCAAGGTATTTATCTTTTTCGCGTTATATCGAGGCATACAGAAGACACCTGTCAAATTGAGATTGGCGTAGGGTTAAGGATTAAATAATACGTACGTACGTGTATGCGTGCGTGACGCAAGGAAAAAGAACCGACGAAAGAAGAGTACAGTTTACTCTAACTCTAACGTAAGATTTTGCGTTTCTGTGTTGCGCCTATCGCGAAACGATACGTGTAACGCGGACTAAAGAATCTTGCTCGCGGGGTGACGAGGGGTGGCAGGGAGCGGCGATTCATTACCGTTTCTACGAGTCGCTCTCCGCCGCAAGGTATCGGTATTGATCCATTGTTTAGCCCAAGGATTCACTGTCAACGGAATCGCCGTCGTGTCGCTCTCGCATATTGATTCTCGCGAGAGGAACCGAATCTCGATCGTCGCACCGAATGGGTATATTTAGCTGATACACGGATTATTATTACGCGCTACGACACTCGATACGTTACGCGAATGTGATCGCATAACTGTTTTGACAGGAGAGGAAGAAGAACGCGCGACGTTAAACGTCAAGCGTGCGCGCGCGCGAACAGTACATCTGTCGCTGGGTCGCTGGTCGCCTGCGACGCCGGGGCCGGGAACGCCGAATCAATATCTCGTTACGTCATCGAATGTCCAAGACCAGAGTCGGGAAAGTCGCGCTTTCAGCGCGCTCAAGGCATTCTGTTTTACCGACCGACGGGATCCTCGTGAAGGAGGGAAAAAGGGAAAGAGGGAATAAGGAGAAAGTCTGTATATAAAAAAATTGTCAAAATTTCCAGATAGAAATTTTGCCAACACTCCATCGTTAGCATGTAACATTTATGTGTAAAAAAATCTATATTAAATGTAAAAGCTTTCCAACAAATAAAATTATTTCGCTTACGCGTTTGAAACTTTTGTTTACCGTATATATTAAATTCCTTGTAATATGTTGTCTATAGTATAAATATAAATATAACATTTTCTATTATATTTTGTTTTTATCGCATGCATTTTATATAAAAATAAAGTCACAGCCAATATTTCGTTTTAAGGAAATGACATTACATACACAGCGCAGTGGACTTTCATATATATATATATATATATATATATATATATATACTGCGTGCACTTTTGTCACGTCACATGCGATAAGTGATGCTAGTCATCTGTCCTTTTGTCGAGGAGCGGTCAGTGTCATTATATCGTAGTAATTTGTTATAATTTACTTTCGTTTACGTCTCATAACTGAGATCGATGACAAGGAATCGACATTTTTATATATAAAATCTTTTACATTCACCGGTAAGATATATCAATTGTACGATTCATGATAGGTTAATTATACGAAATCTGTGTGCGTGTTCCTTACGCAATTAAAAAGATAGTGTACAGTGTACACGCATATATTTTGCTAAGGTATAAAACAAAAATTTTATCTGTCGGAAAAATAGTACCTAATTTTTTTTAAACATGTACTAATAATATTAATAATATTAAGTCATATATAAAAAAATTCTAAGAATCAAAATTATTGAATAAATAATCTTAATTATTGATATATCTAGATTTTTGTTACTTTGTTTTTGTAATAATTCGATTAGATTTGTATTTTAAAGAAATTTCCTACATTAACATATTATCTATATTTTTGCAATAATTATTTTTTTTATTTTTATTGCTTATTTCAACTATTTCCAGAATTGACACTATCATAGATTTTGATATGGATTAAATATTTCAATAAGATAGGGTTGAATTAGTAGAAAAAAAATCTTAATTGATAACAAACTTATTTAAATCGCAACTATAAAATAAAATATAAAGCTATATCTTTTTACTCTTCTGTTTTCTGTTTCAGGTAACATGAAATTGTGGATTGTGATAGCGCACATTGTATTAGTAGCTACTAATCTATGGGTTACAGCGCATTTCCAGGAAGAAATACCCGAAGACAATGAATTTGCCGAATTTGAAGACTTCGAGGAGGAAAAGCCAAGTCTACCCATTGAACGTGTATCAGAATCGATACAAGAAGAAGACCAGGATTTCGAGGACGACGAGGTCTTAGTGGCAGATGGAGACAGTGAATTTGATCATTTCCAAGATGAGGAAGAATTTGAAGGGCTGGATGTTGCAGGAGGCAATGCTGGTCCAAAGACAGATGAACCTTCCACATTGACGATTACAAAAGTTCCGTTACATCTGCGGGATAGATGGGATAGCTTTTATTTAGAAATACTAATGATCACTGGACTGCTGGTATACTTTATAAATTACATAGTAGGACGTTCGAGAAATGCCCGTATAGCCGAGCAATGGCTAATAGATCATAAGCAACTCTTGTTGGATAATTTCTCTCTCGTTGGTCATTTGAGTAAATCAGGTGATAACACCAACGACAATGATTTAATGAAAGAGAGTGAATCGCAGTATAGTTTATATTGCTCAGGACGTGTCGGCTGCGATTCGATGCTCATCGAATTGAAATTAATAAAGAGGCAAGATTTAGTCGCTGTGTTAGCTCAATTAGTGCGTCCGCAAAACGATCAAGCTCACATACATATAGAGCTCTCAAAGGACGAAATAGACAATTTTGTTTTAGCAATTGCTACAAAACGAACAGCAATGCACTTGGTGCGCGACATGGCTGACATTAGTGTTTATTGCCCAGAAAAACGACCTGGGGAAAAGTTCGGTCTTCCATCAGGTTTCTATGTAATGTCCGAGATTGCAGAAACGACGTCGGCTATCTTGGATACCAGAGTTCTGCAAACCTTCACAAAATTTGCATCTTACATAGATTATATTCATATTAGTGACCAATTCAGTGGACGCAAACAACAAGAGTAAGTGAAAATGTATAAAAAAAGAATTACTAAATATGTATATTTATGTATACGTATATGTATATTAGCTAACATTATATGAAAGAGTTATGACAATTTAAGTGTTTTTAATGCAATATAGCAAATGTGTAGGAGTGTTTGCGCATCACTTACCTTTGATATTAAATCACAATGGGTAACATTAACAATACTAATAGCTGTAGCTTCATTCCAGAGATACTACTCAATTAACAATGCCTGAAGTAAAAAGGGTATTGTTGATGGGCCTGAATATAAGTCTTAAGGGTCGCACGTGTAACGCGGAAACTCAGGAAAGACTCAAGCTTCTACTTCAACTTGCTTTTTATTTAATCGATAAACTGCGACGTTTCAAGTTATCTAAAGAGGTTTGTATTTCTTTATGCTTTATAATGGAGAATAATCTTGGAAATTATTACAATGGAAATAAAATTTTATTATACATAGAGTAAAAATAAGACGGATAAAAACAGACTCAAAGTGGAGGAAGCATTCCTGAAGACGACGCACGCCGCAAGGGCCGAAGCCGCGGCACAAAGACGAGAAGAGCGTCGGAGAGCCGAGAAGGAGAGAATTCTCCAAGAGGAGGATCCTGATAAACAAAGGAAATGGGAAGAGAAGGAACAACGAAGGCAGGCAAAAAAACGTGCTCCCAGAATGAAGCAACTCAAGGTGAAAGCTTTATGACCAGTTATGATCAAAACTAACGAGCTGGTCGCAGATTCTAGAGAACCATAACATTTACCACCGCTGAAATACTCACAAAAAGGAGAATTTATTAAAAGATGTACTTCGTCCAAATTATCTACAAATTATGCAAAACTTATATCTTCATTGATTCACATAATCACTCAGCATTCTCGCACACGAAGTATTGAACTTATTAAAGAAAGTACAAACGATTGTGAATGCAAATATCCTGCGAATAGTAAGTTTGTTGTGTGACATATACTTTATTTGCTCTACTGCCAGCTTGTATACTTAAATATCATAGAGATATATAATATATAATATTTCTCCTGTTGAAACAAGAATCATAATAAAAATTTAGCGTCTACTATACTTATGAATTAAAAATGATGCTATATCTCTTTTGATGCTACATACCAACAAATTAATATGATAAAATAGCAGTGAAATCGTTTCCCTTAAACATTAACATTTAAGTAATATTTGTATCCAATAGATATCCGTACTAACATTTCATGAAACTTTTCTCTCTGTATCTGGGATAAACATATTATTAATTTAATAATTGACATTATTTCAATATAATTATATAATATGTAGTGTATCTAGTATCTTTTTATGTTATTAAGAATCCATCACACAAATATATGGAGAGAGTATTTTGTAATAAGAATCAGACTTAAGCTTATCCTAGAGTGCATAAAGCGGAAATATACGTATTATTTATTGTATATAAGATTAATTAAACGTCTGTTTTCCAAATAATGTGCCACTGTGTTTAGCTTAAATATGTATAACTGCGACTACAATAGGCTGTTGTAAGTTAGAAATATACATCTTAAAAATTTTAATGTTAATAGTTGCAATTTGTTTTACGTTAGTTTTACCATTGTTATCATATGCTAAACAATTTACAGTTTTTGGGTGATATTTACTCATCATCAGATGAATATAAATATATATATATATATAATGTGGAATGCGATACGTTAGTATCTAAAAACTGCCGTGTTGCGCATTTGTATTCTTAAGCAGGAGACGTGAGATTAGTCTAGAAAACTTCCACAGAATTGCGCAGGAGTTTCGTATTACTCTGAATGACAGTTTTGGAAAACAGAAAGTTGCTGTCCGACACGAAGTCCGCTATAACTATATTTAGCCCGCCGCGGCCAGGTCGTTTCTGATTTATCCAAGAGAGAATCGCCTTCTGACAGTGGGGCACCAGATCCCTTTGCAAGGTACCGCACAAATGTTTTAAAACATAAGATGTATCCGGCGTCAACAGGCATTGCGATACGAATGCAATATCCAAGGATCTGCTTTGCAGCTCGACATTCAAAAAATCGATCAGTTCGTCCACACGGACAGTGTTAGGCCATACGGTGCGCCAGAGACCGGACGGCCATAGGTTCGCGTAATTGTGCGCGTAAACATTCCTGTAAATCACAAACATTTGGTATCGACTCGCGACGAGCCATCTCAGCGTTATGTTATCGAATGTGGAAGAGATCGGGCACAATTTCCCGCGGAAGATCTGATATATCCTCTCTATAAAACGATGATGATCATCGTCCGTGAAGGCATAGAAGTGTTGGAAGTCGAGAATGACTATCTCATTCGCGTGCGAGGTAAGCCAATCGGCAACATCCAAAAGCGGCTTGCTAATTTCCGAGCCGTACAAACCGTGAAGGAAGTACACGTCCTTGCTTCCTGGTTTCGTGGCGACACGTAAATCTAGATATCGGATTCCGCCGTTGAGCTGTTGTTTGATATCATCGCGTTGTGTAATAGACCAATTTAGAATAATGGGCTTGGCAATGAAGGAGCAGTAACGACCGAGCGTACGGATGAAGGCCGGTTCGTCCGGTCCCACGCCGTTGCGTTTCTCAATAGTATAAGTCATGGTGTCGTGAGAACCTGTGGAAATATAATCAATTGTTCATATATTGGACGCTATAAATATAGTCATTAGATTACTCGTTCATATTAGCTTTTTATAGAAAATGAATTAAAAATTAATTAAGAAGTTATACATGAAATTTGCACAATTGATGAAATTCTCTTCCTTTGTATTTTCCGAACATATTCCTTTACTAACGAGAGTATTATTTATTTGCTGTACACAAAGTATTTACAAATTTAAAAAATCCGGTTCTCTTATAAAATTACGAAACAAGATATAAAATTTGGAACTTTAATCTCGAAATCTTTAAAAAAAAAAAAAAAAAAAAAAAACTAATGCCACATTATTCTAAATAAGAATAGGACAAATAATTAAATAATTGCAACGTAGTATTCTAAAGCATTTGAAAAATCTAGCGTTTTTCTACAGCAAATATAATTGAATAAAAAAATCATATTTCAGTTGTATATAAATATCTTCTTCTCTTTGTCTTTTCAAAAAGATGTATATCTCATTAACAATATTAAAAACTGTACCAAATTATTGTATTGTACTACGCATCGAGCGAAACGATTTGAACGTACCGGGTATCGCCAGATGTATTATAGATATATCCTTGAGCGGTGCCGGAAGTCGTGTCATCCAAAACTCCAGATCGTTATTCAAAATTGCGGCTACCCCGCCGGCCTGACTTGTCGTCATACTTTCAGATTCCATGATGATAATCACGTTGCATTTTATCGGACGTATACAGATCCGGTGTGACAGATTCGAATCTCGTGACTCTCCGAATCGCCAGGCGCGATCGTGTTGGATCTCGCAGGTATCGTGTATGATATTAGAGTCAAAGTCAACGCATATTCATATACTACATTTCCCACTCGATGACCTTAGGCCGCGTTAGGTCTGACGCAGCTAACAGCTGTTAGCATCAGCTGATTGAGCGTAACCTCGCTCTGTAAATGCAGCTCCATATCGAACAACGTTGAAATTGCAAAGAACGTTCATTTTACAAGATATATGTTAAACGAGATGTGCCGAAATCTCGCCGATGACAGCGAAGATCTTTCAAATAATCATCAACGTGAAATTGTAATTTTCTGGACGATCATCTGCGCATACGCAAAATATTCTTTATGACATGACCAATTTACGAATGTCAACGTACAATAATTTCGAATTTTTAAGATAGTGTTGCGTACATTCGCGAATGTCGATTAAAAAAGCGCGCGCTTTTTCTCTTATGCTCTTCTGCAAGGTGAAAATAAAAGGAAAGAGTTCTGTTATTCTAAAGTTTCAGACTCGATTTAATCTATCTGAAATTATGTCGTATAATTCAATACACATTTTATACCATTCTATTCAAAATAGAATATTTTCTGGATAAGAATGGTGTAAAATACATTGAAAATATTATTCTATTGTAATTTTTATAAAATATTTGCAAAAATTAAATATATTAATCTATACATCTTTTAAAATTTTAATTAATATGAGAATATTATATATATATATATACTGTGAAACAATATAAAATTATTCCACGCTATACAAGGCGTGTTATAACGTATTGCACTTCACTTATGAATCATCGTCTTTGATTACATCGGAATTATTATGCTTTTCCAGGATATTTTGAAGCGAATAAATAATCTTCTGTTTCTGATCGGCGCCACATGAAGCACAAATATCGCTCGTGCAAGCATCCTCTTGTAACTGAAAACAAAAGTTCTCTTATATTGTACCTTATATCCGCGTGTATATATAAAACGATAAGAGATATACTTGTAATGCTTCCAGGACGCATCGTTTGGCTTCTTTCAGAGTCTCATTCAATTTATTGAACTCCTCGCATTTAATCCGCACTTCTATCAGGACTTCTTCCCTGGCTTTTTTCGTTTCTTGCAATTGTCGCTCGAGGATCTTCACCTTCTGCTCCGACGCTTCGCAGATCACCTTGTATTCGCTCATCAGTCGTTCGTAATTGTTGAACCTAGCGTTTTCTCGTTGCACTCGCCCGTATTCGAGGACCGTGTCTATGTGTTCCTGGGCAAGTTTGTGCATCGCGCGCTTCTGTCTCATCGCGTCGTTCATCGCGATTTTCGCCTCCGTCTCGAATAATTCGCACTGTAATCTGAGCACGCAATCGTTATCTTTGCACTCCGCGCTCTTCGTTTCCAGGTCCTCGCAGACCTTCAACATTGTGTTTAGCTCGTGATTCAACGCGATATTTCTCCTGACCGTGTTGCGCATCATATCCGCTATACGGATGTTCGTCGCCTCCTTGAATTCCTGAGCGAGCTGCTTTAATCGTTCCTCCATCTCCTTTTGCATTCTATAAATGATGTGCAAAAAGTATTCGAGTCTTAAAAAATAGTCAAACTAGAAGGAAAAAGGTTAATTTTTCTCCGTTTATTACAAGATTACTTAATAAAAATTTTTTAAGCGATGTTTAATTATTTTTTCATAGCATGTTATTCAAACATTATACACTGTAAAAAAAAATGACTAAAACTTTAGACAAAGCAGACACACTATCTGAATTTTCAGATATACTTCAATTTTCAGACACGCTCTTCTGAACTTTCAGAGAAACAATTCTGATGATTAAGATGACAGATTGTCTGAAATTTCTTTTAAATACCCAGATCTGAAAATTTAGACAAAAATGTGTGAATTTGTAGAAAATTTTTTACAGTGCAGATACAATGATAAATCGAATGATTGATCGATAAATTATTAACTTAGCCTTTGCAATAATAACTGATTTCTCCGTTTCGTAGAGTGTTGTTTTGTGCGACTCTTCTTGTTTCGCGATTTGCTCCTCTTGTACCTCGAACTTGTGCATTAGATCTAAGCGGGCTAATCTCCAGTCTTCTAAAGCATTCAGCTTCCCGGCTAATGAAAAAAAAAAAAGTAAAACGTGTAGAAAAATTACAATACACTTTATTTATTAATAATAATTTTTCCATTTGTTCATATTCTATCCACGACATATATTACCTGCGAGTTTCACCTCCGCGCTTAAATTATTCTCCATAGTACGATATTCAAGCTCCATCGCGCTCTCTTTCTTCTTGTATTCGGCCTGTTCCTGCTTTCTCAATTCCTCCAAAGCCAATAAACGTTCGCTCAGCTCTCGAGACTCTTCTATCTTGCCCTCCAAGTTTCGTTTCAAGTGTGCCACGACGTCAGATCGATCCTCCTTCAACTGCTCAAACTTCTTCGTTAGAACCTTTACTTCGTGTTCGAGTTCTTCATTTCGACTACGCAGTCTTAAAAGAGAAACGTATATGATTAAATCTGCAAGATGCGTCATTCTTATTCTCGAACATACCGCGACAATTGTTTATTGTTGTCTAGAATTTGCTGTTCGTAGGATAAGGTTTCGCGTTCGTTCAAACACTTTTTCCGCACTTTCTTCTCTTTCTCTCCACGTTTCTTCTTTCTTCTAAGCATCTTGATATCATTATCCACTAATTATGCGTCATTGTATAGAGTGCTTGTCAAAAAAATTTTCTTTTTACAACTTTATGTTTTGAACTATGAACTATGTCAAAGACATATCGTCAAGTCGAAATTTAAAGATCGAGTCAGAAAAGCTTTTAAATTCGATCTTACAACTGTATTGAACATTATCTCCACAATATCAAACGTCAACTTCTGATTTGATATGTTTCCATTTGTATGTTGCCATAGTAAAGATAACGAACCAACTCTACACTACAAGAAAGAGTATATATAAAAATATACAGGTATATGTAAGGTATATACAAATAAATATAATGATTAATAGCATTAATTAAAATAATACTATTCTCATACAATATTTATAAATTATTACAAAATAAGAAAATATTAATAAAATATTAACTAATATATAAATAATAGATAATATTTATATACACACAGAATATTCCAAATTGATACATTTTTTAATATCTTTTTTCCATTAATAATTCAACAATGAAATAAAGAAATAAATATGTATTTTGGTTTTGGTCTTTCCCAGCAATATCGTAAAGTTATCACAAGTTCTGGTATATTCCTGTGTGTATAATGTAATAGAACAATGCAAGTTGCAAAACAAAAATATGTAATAAAAATATCATCACTTAACATATTTATCATTATCACTAAGAAGTTTTGCATACAAATCAATCTGCCTGTGCGATCACAATCATTTGTATAACAATATATCGCTGCAGTATCGTGCGTATCAAAATTATAATATTCTTTGGCAATAAAACAATTTTATTAGATAAATAATCAACAACTTTTTAATTCGTATTTATATTACAGCAATGTTTTATAATGTCTTAATATGTGTTAATATTATGTGTGTAATCTATGGTAATTATAAATTTGTGTCACTGAAGAAAGCTATAATTGATTTAATAAAATCATCACAAAAAACTATATTGCTGCAAAAACACCACTATCTAATAATATATCTTTAAAAAAGTTATATGACATATGGAGTGAATTTGATTATTATGTTTCGCCGAAAGAAGAAAATCAGTTGTTTCTAATAAACTTGTTCGTTTACAGATAATACTCCTATTCACACGACATACATTGAGCGTAGTAATGGAACATGATAAACTAGAAACTAAGCTCAAAGTCCGTGTATTAATTAATTAAACATACAAGAAAGTTGTAGAGCTAAGCCAAGTAAAAATTACCAATTATATCAAAGACAGCATTATACGATCCTCGACAATTTAAAAGTAAATTATTTCCAATAGTCTAAGTGTTGGAAATAAATTACTGTGATACACACATTTAAAATATTCATATTGTGAACACGAGGTTGTTTTATCTGCATCATCAGAAAGACGAATCATATTATCAAAAATGATTTCCCGCGCGCGAATACGAATCTCTTATAAAATTCTTTCCAAGCTTAACCTAGAAAAATCTATATATTTATTTATATATATATTTATGTATATATATATATATATATATATATATATATATATATATTTATATGTATATGAGATATAATGAATGAAAGTATAAAATTTAGTTAACAGGAGGTCTCGGTGGAGGAGGTGGCTGCGGTCTGCGGAAGTATATAATAAGACTAAGCATTCCTGTGAGAAATCCGATAAGATATAGATCCCAGTTTTGTCCCAGCAATTCATCCCACTTATCCAATTGATCGACCAAACTAAATTCTTGCAAGTAATCGAGGCTAAATAGGAAGGAAAGTTTGATCAGGGCTAGCGCTACAGGTATACGGGCGTCGGGACTAGCATCCGCGGCTAAATCGTAACATCGCTTAGCTAAATGGCGATCTTTCGCTAAACCTAAACCACGTTCGTGCATGTATCCCAAATTGAACATGGCCTGAGCGTTGTGCTGTTGCTCGGATGCCGAACGATAGTGACCCGCGGCGGCCTCATAATCGATTTTCGTTCCTCTGCCGTAGTAATGCGCATCGCCGAGTTTTACCTGAAACAAAATAAAACGTTGAAAATGTGCAAATTTCACCCACACATCTTTATTAGTAAAATATAACGATCTATACTTGTGCCGCAGAGTATCCTTGAGCGGCAGCTCGCGCCCACAACGCTAAAGCTCTAAGTAAACCTTCCTGTTCCGATAGAACATCGGTCTCTTCTCTATCCAAAATAAACGCCGCGTTACTTTGCGCGACCTCGTAACCCATTTCGGAAAATAGAGCATAATTCAGAAAAGCTTCATTTATTCTGCCGTCCCTGTAATCGTTATGCGCCATCATCAATTGATCGCTCCATTTTCCTCTTTCGGCAACGTTTTTCATTAATTCTACAGCTGTCGGACAACTTCTCATCATTCCAGTACCAGTTGCGTGCATCTGAGCGAGATTGTAATATGCCAGCACATGGCCAGATTGACTGGCTAAACTGAAATATTTATTTGCCAATTTGTAATCTCGTTTGACACCTGTACCGCCTGAAATATTTCAATTCAAATCTTATTCATATCGGTCAACGATAAATAATTATCTTATATAAATGGCAGAATGATCACACACACACACACACACACACACACACACACACACACACACACACAGATGTAAATTATGATTCTTACTAAAATACATATTGCCCAATTGCAGTTGTCCATCGACCCAGCCTTGCTCTGCAGCTTGACCGAAATGATGTAATGCTTTAGCAGTATTTCTCTCTACTCCCATTCCATATAAGTACATCAGACCCAATCCGCTTTGACCTACTGGATTGCCTAAATCTGCAGCTTTCTTGAAATATTTGTATGCCGTTTCATTATTTTGCTTGACAATTTCACTTCCTTCTAAATAAATCTGTAAACATGTATAAATTAAAAAAAAAAAAAAATAAAATAAAATAATACAATTATATTTCAGAGCAAATAGAGAGTAGTGTGTCAATATGTAATTTTATACATGTAGCAAATAATCTCATGTCGCCAGATATATCTAAGCATCGTTGCTTTAGAGTTCGATACCTTTCCAAGGAAAGCCATAGCGACTGGATTGCCAGCATCAGCAGCATGTTGGAAATATTGTACAGCCCTTTCGTGATCTAAAGGAACTCCTCTACCTCCTTGATAATGAAGCTGACCTAGTCCGACCTGCGCCTGAGTGTCACCCTTCTTGGCTAACAACTGATAATATTCTATTAAATCCTGATCGAAGATTCCGGAACTGTATCCTGGATTTTCATGTTCGTCCAATAATCGAACACGTTGGACTACGGGGCCGCCGCTTAACGACACTTCCTCCGCGACTTTTTTCGCCACTTTTCGATAAAAATCCAACGCTCGCTCGCAAGATGCTGGTGTTGTTACTCCTGCCCAATGACGATATCCCATAACCATTTGTGCCCGAGTATCTCCACCAAGAGCAGCAACAGTATAATGAAGCAAAGCTTTTCCTTGAGATGCGTTAACGCCTCCAATACCAGTCGCATATAAAAATCCCATTCCCTATACAAATACACAATTGTTGACTTAAAAATTTTCTAAGCTTAATATCTCATTTACCATACTATGTATATACCATATGAGCAGATGGGAGTCCGGTGTCTGCGAGCTCTTTGAATATTTCAAATATACTAGGTATATCGTCGATAGATACTCTCAGAGATGCAGGACCCAAACGAGATCCAAGTAATCTTGCCCACGCCAATATAGATCTAGCTTCTCGATGGCCCAATTTGGCTGCTTCGATAAGCAATTCGTAACCCTCGGACTTGTTAGCACGCATCGCATTTAAGATATTCTGTGCGTTCTTGAACAATTGCTCGGCTGGAAAAGATCATTACTTTGTAACAATGGAGGAAAGTATTTCTGCGATCAAAGTAAAAAATATACTTTGCTTTTCGACTTACCTGTCTGTTGTTCCGGCGACAATGGTTCTTGGATCTCTTCCTCGAGCATGTCGAATAGTTCTTGATTTTCCCAAGATTCCATATCCTCATCATCGAACTGCCTCCCATTTATAACCAGATCCGGATCCTTCGTCTCGGCTATCATAGTCTTCATCCATACATTATTTCTAGTCCCCGGAGGATTTTCCAAGGTCTCTTTGCTAGGACTTTCCAAGGTTTCCGTCTTGCTCTCCTCATCCTTTCTGCCAACTTGCTTGCTAATCTTCTCGTAAATCGGATCGGACGCCGGTACCAGCTTCAATATTGTATCGCGCAAGACGCTCAGCTCGTGCAGACGCTCGAATGCATTCTCTATGTCTTCGACGGCGGCCTCCTCCTCCGTCTCCTCCTTGGAATTTGACTTTTGACGCGTGATATCACCGCGCTTCTTCGAGCCATTCTCCGATTCCGCGCACAACGCGAGCGACAGGAACGCTAGGAACAGCAGGGACAGCAGGGACACGGCGCCCTCGTTGAACTTCATAGCTCGGTGAAATTCTTCTTTTTTTTTTTTCTTCAACACGACTTCTCACATTACAAAACACCGAATGCCGGTGACCTTAGCGTGCTCATCGCCCCAGACAGGCACGCGATACACAAAATGCGCGATTGATCGCACATATGTATGTACATACGTGGACATTCGCGAGAACAGTCTTGCCTCTTCGACCAATTACGTCATTAGGACACGTCAATACACATCTTTCCACTCGTGTCAACAAAAACAAGACAGCCGCAAGAGAAAGAGACAGACTTCCCGAACGATATAGATTTGATCTGTCGCGCTCTCCACGAATCGTATACGTTATGTTATGTTACACCACGCGGGAAAACATCACTCGCCGAATCAGCTGTTCGTGCTAAGAGCGATCGCCATGATAAACGCCCGCGCCGCCTTACAATCGAGCACGAACGCGTATTACATATGACGTTTGTTTACACCACGCAATTCTAACATCGATTGATCCATGGACTATGAGATTATGCGACGAAACGAAATATGTACCTTGTATTCTCGGATTGGAATGTTAATGTTTCCGAATATTGAATGTTCGCCAGAAAAGAATAGAATACGTGAGGGAGAGAGAGAATTGTGGGATGTCAAATATATTATAGATTATAATGGAGAGAGATAAAGAGAGAAAGGGGGGGGAGGGAGGAAATATTTTTTTTCTCTTCTTCCTCGGAATCGAATCGCAAGGTTGTCTCGATTGATCGAGAAAAAAAGACACCGAATGGAGTTTATAGGTTATGTGCGTAAAAGTATTATTCGTGAGCTCGATGAAATTG
This sequence comes from Polyergus mexicanus, assembly GCF_030449975.1. Classification (NCBI taxonomy): domain Eukaryota; kingdom Metazoa; phylum Arthropoda; class Insecta; order Hymenoptera; family Formicidae; genus Polyergus; species Polyergus mexicanus. The sequence goes on from NW_027223324.1 coordinate 3,881,320, forward strand.
CGAGGAAATAAAAATGTGATTCTTTTCCGGGAGATTACGAGAAAATAATCATCTTAAAGCGAACATGTGCGCGAGAGATGTATCGAAGTATTAGAATAACTGTATTGTTTTTGGTTACACTGATTACTCGAATCTTTATCTTTGCTCGATTGCCATGTTTTATCTGGTCAGATGTATCCACAATGGCTGCGTGTGCGTTCAGGAGACACAACCGTTGAGCAGCAATCGTACGTGATTGGTTCTTACTTCTAGAACCAACAAATCAACGTCGAGTGTTGACAAGACGATGCTCAACAGTTGTGTTTCCTGAACGCGCCCATTGATCCAATCGTAGAAAAGGATATATAGACGCTGGGTCATATTTCAGCATGCGCATGCGCACAACGAACATTTATTCTACTCTAGAATGAGACACGAATATCGTCTACATGGTAATATTTTTGAGGATTCTCGAGCTCCGTTAGCAATATAGGAGTATTACATATATACGCTGGATAGATAAAAAAACATTGACTTTATATGTATTTTGCGAATTGTAAGAAAAATAAATAATTCGCAATCATTTTCAATGTTTTTTAAAAGCTGCCTTATATCGCTATATCGTTTTTATCGCTAAATAATATCCGATGAGAAATGTTTCTAATTTTGATGGATAATATAAAAAGAGACAGAGATGCATCCAAAGATATGCATGTCTCTTTCTAACTCTGGCCCCGATTTTCCATAGATCCGTACCAAAATTAATTGCGCTATCTATTTGCATTATTATAAATCAATATATTATACATTTTGCAGATTCGAGTTATTTTACGGTACAAAAATGTGCGATACGTCTCTATAAGTATAAACAAATGTAAATGCTGCACGTTATTTCAATTTATTGCTCGATATACGAATTCGTATATAAGATTAATTTTCTCGCGGCGTATTTTTTTTATTATTTACACGCACAAACATTATATTCTATCCATGTTGATTTATCTTAATCAATGAAATCGAATTAATTTGATCTTTTATAAGAGATATATTCAGAATCATAAGAATATATATACAAGATCGAATATATAATATATTTCGCTTCTCGTATATCTGACGACAAGTGTGTATCCTTACAAAGAGGAGATAATTGCAACGTTAAATTCTCTAAACCTTTATTAAAAATTTACAGATTAAATGTACAAGTATTATTAGTAAGATGGTCAAAAGTGATACTAAAAAATAATCTGGTTGTACTCGGCAATTATTGTATTTTAGGACTTACTGGACAGTCGTGATAATTTACCAGGATGACGGTTTTCCATTCTAGCTTATCAACAGTTAACAGTTGACGAAATATAAATATATCTCTAGTTTTATTATACGTGTGATTATTTTCAAGATATAAATATCAATTTTCGCTAAATTATCATCATCGATATTTGTCTTTAGATTTTATCGTTATAAATAAAGAATAAGGACGATTCAATAGAAAATTTGTAATTTGTAAAATGATGAACTTTAAATATCATACATTATATTTAAGGAGTATATATTGACCCTCTCTCTTCTTCTTTCGAAGCAATTTAATCATTCCTAAAGTATTAATGAGACAAAGTTCATTGTACGAAACGTGATAACTTCAGCTACTTTATCTAATCGGCAATGTGTTTAAAAAAACACATCAATTTGGCGTATATATTTTAAGATACATTACAAAAATAATAACGATAGAATTATAACAGAAAAAGAATACCGACGAGAATATATTCTCGTCTGCCCAGTAAAATTATATCGGATAATTTATAAATACTCTCTATAAGAAAGAGAGAGAGAGAGAGAGAGAGAGAGAGAGAGAGAGAGAGAGAGATTTATCTTTCATATATGATAAGAATTTTACAATATGTGTGTAAAATTTGTTACTATCGTCATTTATAAAAAAAATTCTGTCAAGAAAAATGAATATTATATAAAAGATTATTCATAAAATATAGTTTATGAAATTACATCAATTAAGAGCATATAACATATTTTTATAATTCATATAATATATACACATATATATATATATATATATATATATATATATATATATATATATATACATACACAATATATATATACAGAATGTCCCATTTTAAAGGACCCACTCAAATATCTCAGAAACACTGCGTTAAATCGAAAAATGTTTCAAACAAAAGTTGTGTGGCTTCAAGGGGGCCATCAGATGGTGACAATGATTTGACCTTGGAAAATTATTTGAAGGTCATGTGAAAGACAACTTTAAAATCTTAAATAGAAACCCCCATTTTTTATTTAGTATTATTATAGCTGACATCGAGAGCTTTCCAAAACACTATAATAAAATATTTTTTTATTAAGTACTTTTTGAGTTATTTTATATTTTAATCTGACATATTTTGATATAAAAAATAAAATATTTTGTAAAATATTCAGTTTCCGATAATTTTACCGTAATACTTCTATGTACAGAATAATAAGACAAATTAATTAGTGCCAAAAAAAAACAAATAATTGTTTAAAAAAATACATTGTAAATAATTTTCTTAAAAACAATTTTTTTTTATACTAATTGATTTGTCTCATTATTCTGTATATAGAAGTATTACGGTAAGATTATCAAAAACTAAATATTTTACGAGATAATTAATTTTTTATATCGAAATATGTCAGATTAAAATATAAAATAACTCAAAAAGTACTTAATCAAAAAATACTTTATTATAGTGTTTTGGAAAGCTCTCGATGTCAGCTATAAGAATACTAAATAAAAAATGGGGGTTTCCATTTAAGATTTTAAAGTTGTCCTTCACATGACCTTCAAATCATTTTCCAAGGTCAAATCATTGTCACCATTTTATGGCCCCCTTGAAGTCACACAACTTTTGTTTGAAACATTTTTCGATTTAACGCAGTGTTTCTGAGATATTTGAGTGGGTCCTTTAAAATGGGACACCCTGTATATATATATATATATATATATTCCTAGCATCGACATTAGACTATAATAGAAAAAGAAGAATAAACAAAAAAATTTTATATAATTATTTTATAATGGAAAAAATATTTACTATATATTTACTGGTTAGATTTAAAAAAAAAAAAACTGAAAAAATTTTTTAGTGATATCCATATTTTTTGTAAAAAAGTTTTGTATAAAAAAAAATATATATAATAATAATACCAGCGATGCAATTCAAAGTATCTAGACCGTACATCTCTTGAAGATAGCAAGATAAATTTAGAGTAAACATAAACTTTTCTGTTAAATTTGCAAGATAAAAAAATAACGATAGAAAGGAAACAAAAAGGTTTTGTCTTCTTTCTCTCTTGCGTATAACTCGATTTTAACGAATATCGAGTCTCGCCTTGAATTCTATCACTGTTCGCGGCAAAAATTATATTTATGGGCATGGGTTCGTACTATCTCATTGTCCGTCACTTTATCGCGCGCTCATAGAGTTTGTGCAATTACATGTCGTTTCGTTCTCGTGCAGAAAACTAAAGCTGTTTCACGCTGCCGGAACGTATCAAGAATTATTAACCTTGTATGTTTCTTATCGATAATAAGTTTGCTAAATCGATAAAACGATAGACGTTGTTCGCATTGCGCGAAAAATGTTTTAAATTTAATTTCTTAAAAAAATATAAAGTTTAACACGCCGACGACGGTCTTCACCCTGTACTTTAAGCCCAGTGTGACTCGGCCTCAAGGTTCTCGTCACAATGGTAGCGTTCGTTGCAGTGAGCGGGGAGGGGAAGAGGAACAAGCGGAAGGGAAGGCCGGTGAGGAGCTGGGGGGAGGTGCGAATGGAGGTGGAACGGTAACGCGAGATGTTGTACTGTACGTACATACGTACACTATATAGAGAGGGTAACTGGATGGTGGGAGAGATGCCGCTGCTGGTTCGCAGGGTTAGCAGCCCCGATAAATACGGGCCTGAAACGATACCGAGACCGAGAGACCCCGGTTTCGGCTCTCGGTCACCTCGCGTCACTTCGCGTCACTTCGCGTCGCTCGGCGTGTTCGTGCGTGCATCTCTTTGATCGGCGTCGCGTCGGCTCGCGCTTCTTGGTTGCATTCGCTCGAGGAATCGACGGGGAAGAGCGAGAAGAAGGAACGAGGATCTCGCGCGACTCATTGTCAAAGCGAGACGGATACGGATGGTGCGGGTCCGTCCGTGATTTTTTCATTTCCTTTTCTTTCGCACGGGACTGCTAAGCGTATCGTCGAGGTACGGTGGGATAGGCTCACGTTGCGTTTCGATCGTGTCTGTCTGGCAGAGAGGGATTTCCCCGCCCGATGATAATTGTCATCGGAGGAGCAACTCGCGTCCGGTTCCCTCGCTCTCGCACGTGCCACCCTCGGGGAATCGATAATCGGAACGCCGGCCGCCGAAACAGCCGGTTATCGCTAATATTACGTTATTGAGTGGACCGAGAGAACGTCATCTCCTTCCTTTGCCCTTCCGTCCCTTCTAATCTTGTCAAATGGTCGAGAGCAAGCATCATCGGCGAACGATGGAGGACAACGTCCCGGGAAACTCGAGCGCCGTCCTCGAGGAGATCTTTTACGTGACGTCGAGGAGAAACACGTATTACAAAGTTCGGCTGACGGAGAAGGGCCTGAGCCTGCACAAGGAGCACAACGGCACCGCCAAGACCGAGACGATCGCCCTCGGCGACATAATCGGATGCAGGTGCATGCGCTCCAAGCGCAGAAACGCGGGAAGCTGCGCCTGCCGACCGGGCGCGTCCAAGTCGCAGCTCAAGCTCGTCGAGTCCGGTGAGACTTATCAGCAGCAACAGTACGACGAGCACGACACCTCGGCCTATCTCTACATATACGCGTACACTCTCAAAAAGATGCGGATCAAGGGCGCGATGAGACGCGAACGCATGACCGTCACTCTGCGCTTCCGCAGTTTCGACAAGTACGAGGACAATCTGCGCGAGGCCAGCAGGTGGCGGCTGGCGATTAAGTGTCTAGTCGCCAACGTGCCGGTGCCCAAGAATCTCATGAGCCCCAGTCACGGCGATCTCGAAACATTGATAGGGGGTGAGTGCCGCGTTTATACACATTTTTCGGTCAACAAGAAAGATAATCGGCCTTTCACGCGAGTCCTTCTTTATTATCGCTTACCGATTTTCAATTTCGATCGTAGCAATCGAATTTCAATACGAATTTTTACTTTTTATACGCTACTTTCCCCGCTTATCGTTAGTAACAAAAAAAAAAAAAAAAAAAAATGTGATAATTAACGAGATCGCGAATCCTATGTTGATTCAATTATTTACTTATTTATTTGTCAGTAAGAGGACAATGGTGACATGGATGTTAAATTATTTCAATCGATATCTTTGTTAATCCTCAATTGACGTCTCTTTTTCGACAAAACGATACCAATATCCGTTGCTAAACAAAGCTCCGAAAAATGTAAACACGTTCGAACTGTCTCTTGGATCGCTGAGCAAGCTAGCTCGGTTCGCGAGGTCGAAATGTATTAATAACACAATTAGCCAATGTTGAGTATATATAAATATAATAGAGAGTATTATTTCATTAGTATATATCGAGTAATATCCGCTCTAATCCTCTTATCAACGGCTCACCTGTCAAACATTCTAATTTCGCGAAACATCGCGAATAATCTTTTTCATACACCATGAAACAATTACCATATATTATCTCATTCCGTATTTGTCACGAGTTCTATCAATAATTTCTCAGTATATTTTATTGCGTATTATCGATTAAAATTATCAAGAGAATCTATGAGAACCGATATTATACGAACAACACGTGGCAGCGGATTCCATTTGTGTGTTTTTTGTTTAGCCAAAAAAAAATGACATCCGCTGCCACGTGTCGCGTGGGAGCGTGTCGGATCCGCGACTGTTTCGTGCCAACTAAATGCGCCCGAAATTTTCAAAACGATGATATTTGAATCTTGAAAATGGGAGAAGGAACATTTATGGTTTTTTTTTTCGGTTTTTTTTTATTCTTTGTAAACGAGACAGAACGACGATTGTCATTCGTAAATTAAAACTTTTTCTATTACAAAATTTTAAGCTGCAATTCTTTATCCATAAAAAATTCACGTAGAATCCGCGAAATTATTTTGAAGTCCGCACATCAATGGACGGGCTGCTTATCGTTACTTTGATATATTCTTCGTCTCATTTCGAGATTAATTAATATCGAAGGTTAGAATTTTGGCGAATGAAATCAACGGTTAACAAAGTTTATTTAAATATAAATCATAGTTTATAAAATTATTTTCAGCTTCAGTTTAGTTTCGATTTACAGATTATGCGATAAAATGATTATTATTTTAATTGGTTATTTATGTAATTATATGAGAAAAATTGTTAATTTTACGAGAGGAGAGTGCGAAGAGAGTGAATTTAATTATGAAAATCAAAATATTTCTGCTGCGTTACGATTAACCGTGAATAATTGATCTATGTGATAACGCGCAATCCTATTTTATTCGATCGCGAGTCGATTTGTTAGGCATACCTTTGCTTTGTCCGCAATTGCGATATCTCGTTGATTTCTATACCGATCGTACGTTTAGCTGCGTGAAACAATACGGTTTACATAAGTCGCAACTTTTAAATAACTTTGAGTTTTACAGTCGTTCAAGATCGTTGGCCAGCTTGTTACAATAATATTATCATTTATTGTGATATACGTGCATTGTGTCAAAATGTTTCGCGAAATATTTTTGCCCAACGTGATTTCCGGCTTTAATTTTCTTGCTTTTAACGCGGCATTGTAGAATTTCAACATTCGTAACAGATTCGCGCTTTCTTTCTTCTATTCAATCTTGCTCTCTCACTTTATCTCCCAATTACCTCTCGCACGTGCAAAAGCCGAGAATCCAATACGTCGTCAGATCGAACGATAATAGTCCATTGCGGAAATAATACTTGTCCAACAACAACAGTGACAAAGTCCGGGGTCTTTCTTACGAAGCTTTAAGTACACAATACGATCGTTAAAACTCAATTTGTCGCGCGTGTGAAGCTAGCGTATAATTTCGTGGAAGATCATAAATAATTAAGAGTTCTGGCTTTATTTTCAATAATTCTAGAGTTCTTGATAGTTTAAATCGAAGAAAATTAAACCAAAGAAAATGCCTCAGGACAGATTGATATGCCAACTTTACGCATATCAATTTGTTCAACGATATTTTCCTTCTCAATAATTGTTCAAATTTAAATATAGATTTATACGAGTTCTAAGAAGAGTTCTGCCTTTTCTAAAAATAAAAAGTATATTCATTAGTTTAGCATTATGCGCGATAAACATGCCGTAATCATTAAAAATAAACCTTGATATAATTAGAGAAACGAGAGCAAAACAAATTGCATACCGCGGTTGCGGGAACGCTTTTGCATAAACTAGATGCACGAGCGGCAAACCGCGGCCACGCTATTTTTCCAAGCGCTTATACATATACATTGGTAGATAATTTTGCGTATAGAAACGATAATTTTATCTCCTCGTTTTGTATAGCAACTTTTGGAAACCAAACTTCGTTCTGCTTTCCTCTTCTCACACGATGTTTTTATTGTGCGTTTAATTAGCCTTTTATCCACCTTGATTATGTAATGTCCTTGGCACAATCAAACGCGAAATATTAGTTTGTATCCGCTTTATTGCATTATAATTGCAATGCGCCATCATTGAGGAAAAGAAGTCGCAATCTGTATTTGCGTAAGCATTTTTTTCCAATAAAATCAGCACAAAAAATTGAAAACGATAAACAATAAATTGCTTAAAGTTCTTTTGCATTGCAAATATTTTCAAAGAGATTTCTCTCCTTTAGCTCTAACACTTCATGTTTGTATTACATTTTCCAGAAAGTTTCCATAACAAATTTCTCATCCAAGCACAATTTGCGCCGATTTAAGCAGTCTCAGATGTTCGAAAGTATCATAGAAAGGTTTATTAGATAAACGCGTTCGCAGAAATACCATCGAGTTGCACGCGCTCAACAAGTTATGCGAGTCGTGTGTCGTATTATCGCGATATACAGAGTGATTAAAAAAAAAATATGCGTTAACGGTAGTTGAATTTTTTTCGTCGTATATAACACTCGTCTGTTTACAAATTATTTGTCAAAATAAAATCAGATAAAACATACACACAAGAATTTCTCGTTCAATTAATTTCAGCGGCATTTAATGTTATCGAAAAAAAGTCCTGGGTAATCAAACTGTTATGTAATGTTATATTACAAATCATTTATCGCTTATGAAATTAGGCAAATTAAAGAGATGTTTGTTTTGAACTTGTGAATTTTTGAATTTGTTTTTGAAATTTTTCGAATAAAATAATTCTTGTTTCAACACGGAGAGATCTTGTGGCATTTCCTGTTATTTCTATTATCGATACGATAACTTCGCAATAGCGCAAGTTTTGCCGATAACGTTAGAAAAAATATCAGATGCATCATGCGCATTATCAGAAAATTTACATTAATCTTCAGACAATTCATATCATTCGATGTTTCACATTAATAATTTAGCTTTTATTTATCTTTTATCATAAAATAAAAAAATTATTTGGACAAAGGATAAATAATGAAAAGAGAGAGAATTAATATAACAAAAAGACTTTGATACTTTATAATAATTTTTTGTTTGATTTATTTTGTAATTCGTTAATAATTTTTTACCTTAATAAATACGTCTATACCAATGCGATTAAAACACTGGTTACCTTGCAGAATGACAACACGTCAAAATTTCTAATTTTACTATAATTATTCTATAATAAAATATAGAAATGTTTAAAAACTCTCTCTCTCTCTCTCTCTCTCTCTCTCTCTCTCTCTCTCTCTCTCTCTCTCTCTCTCTCTTTGATGCAGTCATCCTGTAAGTTAACCAATAATTAAATGTAAATCATGTTGGTAGAAACAGACATTAATATTGCATGACATCGCATGACAAGCTCGGGTTATGCAAGCATCAAGCTTGCGTTTGTCATTAGGAATTGTATTACGTAAGATGTACAATATATTTAATGCTAATCTCTTATACGGTAACACAAAAGTCTTTATTTTGTAAGCTAGGATTGCTGATTCAGGCCTTTTAAAAATGTACGTTTATAAAATCAATATTGTTGCATCTGAAAATACGCTCCGATTTCGATATCGATGAGTTAATTAACGCAAATGACGTTCAGAAATAAAAATCTCGCGCGAATGATCGCGCAAATTATAATTGTAAAAAAATGTTCTCTGATTAAAAAAAAATAGCAGGATTTTTTTTTTTTTGTAATTCTTAAAATTGAAGATAAATAAAAGTTATATTGACGCAAATCAAATAATAAATCAACGATTGCTAGCGTATAAAAATTCAAATAGCGTTTTTTTAGAAACTTTTCTATGCGTACGTATGTGTTGGTGTCTTCGCGCGCGTGTTTAATATTATTTATAAAAATATATTATATTAAATATATATACGCTGAAACTAAATAAACGCACATTAAATTTTATGCGATGATATGTGAAATCATTAACGTCATATTACAGCTTATATTAAATTATAATTTCAGAAAAGTGAGAAATTGTGCGAATTTATATTTCTTGCGAAATAACGTCGACATATAAATGTATTTTTTTTTTTTATTCATTATCATATAGTACTAATAAAACTGATAAATCTTGGTCAATTTGTCTACTTTTGCAGGAAATGTAAGATGTATGAGGATGAGTCATACATACATCCTGGATAACAAAAGAAGGATTTTTTTTATATATTTTATTTATTCATATTATCGAATAAATGATGGAATATAAGAATAAAAGAAATTCATAAGAATTCTCGCTTTTGACGTCATAACTTATACTGCGGGGCGGGGGGGGGGGGGATACCGAAGTCTTAAAATATAACATTGATTGATATTTATTTTAAATTAATCTTTTTTTCGTCGTCATATTGCGTGTCGTCTAGATATGTGACAAATGTTTACGTTTCTATCTCGCGGCTTAAACACAAAACAAAGTTGTTATATATTACGTTATATCGTTATTAAACTGTTATTTATATATTTCGTCTTTTAAAGCGTGCCCAACAAAAAGTGAATATATCTATCCTAATATATGGCTTTATAAAAAAAAAAAAAAAAAATATATATATATATATATATATATATATATATATATATATATATATATATTATGCGCGATTCTACATTTCTTCCTTCTTCCGATTATATTGAATATTAAAATTAAATAACACGTGTTATACATAATTTGTTGAGTTTTGAACATCTCGCCGAGATATACATTAATAATTTCGCGAGTTTACGAGTGATTCTCGCCACGTTCCCGTTAATGTTTCAGCGTGTCCGAGTGAGAATCGGAAACTTTTGGTCCTATTGAATCCGAAATCGGGACCCGGCAGGGGCAGAGAAACTTTCCAGAAGAGGATTCATCCGATCCTGTCGGAGGCGGAGAGATCCTACGAGATTCATATCACCAAGTGTCCCAATTACGCCCGCGAGTTCGTACGCACGAGGGATATCTATCAGTGGTCCGGCTTACTGATGGTCGGCGGCGATGGGATCGTCTTCGAAGTGGTGAACGGACTCTTCCAGAGGCCCGATTGGGAGAAGGCTTTACACGAATTGCCGCTCGGAGTGATACCATGCGGTTCCGGCAACGGATTAGCCAAGTCTATCGCTTATGCTAAAGAGTAGGTCTATACGTTCTTCTCGAATCTTATATGGCATAATTATCGTCGTTTTTTTTTGTTTTTTTTACTATAAAATTATATTTAAACGAATAAATAAATATTTTCGATGGAATTATTCTTGAAGTATGGCGTTGCATTATGTGACACACGTTTATAAGGAATTCTTTCATTATCGGGTTTTATTCTATGAAGCGATTATACCAAACGTGGTATCGGTAAAACCTTGAGGAAGTTTTGCGATAAAAAAAATTAGGAAAAAATGGATAATTACATAGTTTAACAAAGAAATGGTTATCCTTCAACATAAAAAAAAAGAGGATAAATTTTCATAGTTTTTTGAATATTCATATAACGCTGAATTTTTGCTTGCAAACTACTCTATCAATTTTTTGAGAAATTTGTAGTTAAAGTAACAATTGAAAAGTTAAAAAACAAACACAAATATCAAAATTGGGTTTTTTTTTGTAACTCACAAATTTCTCAAAATTGTTAAATGATGAAACAATTTGATGACCGAAATTGTATCATCATTAAAAAAACTGCAGGAAATTATTATTCTCATTCTTGTATACATATGTATATATATTTTTTCAGTTAAATTATGTTACTGCTGCGTAATTTGTCTCATAATATCTGACAATTATGCCGATTATATCTGCTTAAAACTTTTTCTTTTTTAATCCTCCGTCTTTAAATTTTTACCTCCGTATTGATATCGATAAATTTGTCATCTTAAAAATAAAATGATGTTTCAGAGAACCGTACGATCGTAACCCATTGCTTATCAGCGCGTTATCGGCGGTCAAATGCAAAAGAACACCGATGGACCTCGTACGCGTAGAGACTAGGAATCAGATCCTTTTCTCGTTTTTATCGGTGGGCTGGGGTCTGCTGGCCGATATTGACATCGAGAGCGAACGGTTGCGCGCCATCGGAGGCCAAAGGTTCACCGTATGGAGCTTGGCGCGCCTAATAGGACTAAGGACGTATAAGGGCAAAGTATCGTATCTATCCTGTAACAAGGTTCCTCCGTTAGAAAACGGCAAGATATATTGCAAGGACTATCCTACGGAGAATATATTGTCGCATTCGAGAAGTTACGGCGACGAATTGGACAGGTAATAGTTGTACGCAATATCTGGTAAATAATTGGTTTTTCACAATGTAGTAGTCATGCTAATGATGACATAGATCATAGATAATCGCACATGTCATACATATCAACAACTTTTTATGAACGATTTTTATGAACTTTTTATGAACGATGTGACATGCATTAGATGTTTAAATGACATCAAAACGCGTAATACACGGAAATTTCATCAATATTTGGGGAGATGTAAAAACTGAAATTGAAAATGTGTTTAAAAACGATTTCGCATGTACGTTTTCATTTTTTTCATTACAATCGTATTTGAATGTAATGATTTTTAATATTCTTTAGAGTCCATTAACAAGTACAAAATTTATAGTTTTATTATATAGTATGTATAAATAAAACATAATGTCGCATGTTAATTATTTCAGATATTAATTTCAATGATTTCTTATCTGACACACACACACACACACACATTCTCTCTCTCTCTCTCTCTGATTCTGTGAATATTGCAAACGATTTTTTACGTATAAATATCATATTCAAAATATCGTATTAGATATAACAAAGAGAGAAAGTGATATATATATACATATGTCGTGTACATCTTGAATGACTCGTCTGCTTTTTAGTAAATTTACTTATGATATCTGTAAGATATATATGTATGTATGTATGTAGTATGTATGTATGTATGTAGTATGTATGTATGAAGGTACTGTACCACACCAGAATCAAAGAGCTACTACGATGCTTTTGGTGAATCGTCCAACGAATTAAACGGTGATAACGATGTGATAACTGAGAATTTGGCTCTCGAGACACAAATCGAGAGAAGAAGAGACAGACTAGGTAGCTTTTATTCCGCAATATCGGCGAAGTCGACCTATTTTAGCACAGGCTCGGCTAACTCGAGTTATCACAGCATCGGCGAGAATGATAGCACGGAGATTGGTATGTTACTAATCGAATATAAGTTTATCGAATTTATAAGATTTATTAAATAATAAATCTCGTGTGGCATTAGATACGGAAAACATTTGTAAGAACCAAGTTATGTACGGACCGCCGTCTACGCTTCCAGCGTTGACTAGCCAACTCTCAGATTCCTGGACAACGGTGCAAGGTAAGAGGACATATTTTATATATAATTATACATATATGTGGTTGTATATGGACTTTTTGGGATAATTATTTAAATTATGCAAATCATACCATATATAAACGCAAATGTATCATATTGATTTTGCAAAAAGAATTTATGTACAGATGTCGTAGATTTTAAATTAAAAATTTTTCGCTTCAAAACTCAAGATAAATTTCTTTTAATTTCTAAACACATGTTTATCTAAGATCTATGATATTTCTCAAAACATTTAAAAGATATACATGTAGCCGAAAAAAAAAATTTTAATTTTGATAAAGTTTGCGCGAGAGAGAGAGACGAGTTCAATAACGTTTTTTTTTTTTTTTTTTTTTTTTTGTAATTGTCATAATATGGTGCAATGATTGGGTAATGCATCACTTATTAACCTTTTAACTCCAAGTTAAATTCGTAGCAACGTCACACGTAACGCTCAATAAAATGCCGAATGCATTGTGTGGAACGTGATTGAAAAAATATTTTTCATGTAATGTAGCACACACATCTTAGTTACGATGCATTGAAGAAAAGCAAATTTATAGAATTACTATACTATTTGCATTATGATTCACGAGAATCAACACGCACGTTAATGGATAACATATATGACTAATAGGTTCGTATAAATGGATATTTTATGTTTCAACAATTTCAGGGGAATTCGTAATGGTACACGCGGCCTATCAAACGCATTTAGGACAGGATTATTTTTTTGCACCACGTGCTATGCTGGCAGACGGGGTTATTTGGCTTTTAATAGTTAAAGCCGGCATCACACGGTCTAACTTGGTGCAAGTAAGTAGTTGTATTCAAAAATAGCGTAAAAGACCAGAGAAAAAAACTTTATAGTATTTACCACCTATATCCGGTCATTAGTTTTTACTAGGTCTAAGTAGCGGGACTCATGTAACTTGTCCTGGCGTTGATATGATACCGGTGAAAGCATTCCGGATAGAACCTATGGAAGGAACGAGTGGACATATAACCGTAGACGGCGAGGAAGTTGATTACGGACCGTTGCAAGCAGAGATATTTCCTTCTTTAGCATCGGTGATGACACCCTGACATAAACAGTAATTTATATATATCTACATAAATAAGTGATGTCGGCAACCAAATCAAATCTTCTTCTTCAGGTATAATTTATTAAAATGAGGGATTCATTCTAGACTTTAGCTTGGAGTAAATTAATTGCGGTAGTATATAATCAGATTGTCAATATGTATTAATGAATACGAATATATCTATTAAGATATTTAGGATTGTACACTTTTAAATTGACAATCTATGTAGGCTATTTAAAATGGATAATGAATAATAATCTTGCAATATGCTCATAAAGAACAGTTCTTTTTGCTATCTTCATAATGAAGATGCACTATTAAAATAAATATATATATATACAGGTAAAATTATTTATATTAATCCTTAAGGGTTGAATGGGTTAATGAGTCTGTTACATCCTAGCGGATACATTTGGCTATTTTGTAAAGTTTTCTATCAGTTTGTACAGTGTAATCTATATATGCAATAGAGGGTCTGTTCTTTATAAGTGAACTGACAATGAGCTGAACTGGCTATACTAGGTCAGAGTTTATTTTTTTCTCTCCACATTGGAAGGGGAGAAAGATAAATTCTGAACTAATGCAGCCAGTTCAGCTCAGTTCAGTTATAAAAAACAGATCCATAGTGATATTGTTTGCTCACTATTGTAAGTTATATACTGTAAGATATATTGTGTATTACTATATGAAGTTAATTAATAACATTTATTTTTTACGGATTGATGTTAGAAAATTATTCGTTCGAAAATTTTATTCCGTACGTTTGTCTCCTTGCATTAAATCTTTTAATACATATAGTAATTTTTTTGTTATTATTGTATACACCGCATAAATGAAAGAGTATTCTAATAATAAGTAACATAGTCAATACAGTCAGATTAAGACTATGTGTTTATCTCATTTCTTTCTAACATATTTAAAATATTTAATACATACGTGACTAAAATTATAAGTTATAAAATTATCATCAATAATATCCATATTGTATTCAAAATGTTGGAAAAATGTTAAGATTATTTATATAAATTTCTTTTCTAATTGTTACGTTGTTTCTTATCTGATTGTTACGATTATTGTATACATTTGATAAAAATACAATTAAGATTGAAAAGAATTTGCGTGAAGTGACCAAAAATTTTTTTTTCATTCGTAAATGTTCATTATTTCTTATCGTGTACTTACCACACACAATGCCATATACATCCCAATTTAATGAAACTAGTAATCGAAGTAATTTAAAAGAAGATAACAATTGATATAATAGTTTTTTTTACATAGTGTCATATTAGTTACTTCTTGGAATAACCGGTCAAAAAAACATTTTTGACATAAAAGAAGATTTGAGAACCATCTTGCTACGTCAGGAAGAGCATCGTATTGTGTGTATACATGACGAAACGCATCCGGGGGTCAACAACACTTCATGCGTCACTAATCTCCGAGCCTCTCCCTGACCTAACCCACTCTCATGAATAATTAATTTAACACACAATATAAATCACAAAGTAATGAATGCATTAGAAATGTAAATTTTTCTCGAGGACTCTCGATCAATTTTTGCCTAAATGTCACAAGCTATAAAAGTAAATTGCATCTTCCGATCGTATCATATCGTAAATAACAGAAAATCGATCATCCAACTTACGCGTTTCATGAAAAAGCAGAATTTACCGTCTATTAATAATTTTCATATTCTTGAAATTTGCCTTAATATATTAATATTTATAAAAGACGGCACTTTGTCGGGATGGCAAAATATTGCCCATTTCATTAAGTCTACATGTATCATTTATTATTCTCTCTTTACAGCAGCAATTCCGTCATCATCGGTCATCGTGAAATCGACAACCATTCTTTCTTCTCGCTTTAACTTTTTTCTTTCCCTCTTTTTTTTTTTAATTTTTCTTTTTGTACGTGAATCTCCGCGATTCTTCGGGTTGATGAAAGCAAATAAAGTATGAAACAAAAATGCGAAGGAATTTACATGAATCAGTCTCTTTACGCAAGCATTGAATAAAATAACAATAAATGAACGGTTCTTCGACAGATAAGCGCCGTCATGTCGCGTGACAACGTTATCGAAATGACATGCGAGCTCTGTGGCTTTAAACGCAGCAACAACTGGCAGCACGCTATCAATGATAGCTCGAAAGAAAAGACAAGATTGTATCTTTTAAAACAATAATATTAAGTAAAATTAATTATATATATATATATATATATATATATATATATATATATATATATATATATATACATATATATGTATATACGCTCCAAGAGCATCGTCATCCTATGAATTTTTTTTCACTAATTTTGAGAATTAACTATAAACAACATATAGGTCATTTTTGTTAAAAATTTAACATATCACCTTCCAATTTGATACATTGTTACTTGAATTT
This sequence comes from Polyergus mexicanus, assembly GCF_030449975.1. Classification (NCBI taxonomy): domain Eukaryota; kingdom Metazoa; phylum Arthropoda; class Insecta; order Hymenoptera; family Formicidae; genus Polyergus; species Polyergus mexicanus. The sequence continues at coordinate 3,897,742 of NW_027223324.1, forward strand.
AATTCTACTCTGTAGCTAAATTGGATTTTCATGCTAGATATAAATAAGTAAATATATAAATATATATAATTTATATATATATATATATATATATATAATATATATATGTATATATATAAATTATATAATATATATAATTATTTATGTAAATATAAAATAATATATTTTATATATTAACATACACATACACACAAACTATATATAAATATATAAATTCTTATGAGAGCTGACAGTTGAAAAGCAAAAATCGCTAAGATCCGCTAAAATTTTCATCAAAGACTAATTAGTTATTTAAAAGAATCCATAAGAACTAATAAAGTGAGACGATAGTTCTGAAACACTGTATACATATATATATATATAAATATAAAAATGCTCCGGCCGTTCCCTTTCCGTTTCCGTCAACCTTCTTGTCATAATGCTTGACAAATGCGTATCGAAATAATTAATTTTACACATCGCAAAACAAACGGTGACGAACGTTTTATCAGGAAGAAGGATAAGGATCACTTGAAAATTTTATATATGTGTGATATAATCGTCTTTTATACTCACTGAAAATTCAATGCAAGTAGTACAGTGACTTCCATATGAAAATGATTCTTCCAACAGGCTGGCAGTTTATTTTGGAGGAGATTCCTCTTCACAAAGATGATTGTATGTATGTACAATGCAGTCGAAAGTAGCGATATGATATGTCGATTGGCATCTATCTCTCGAAGACTGGAAGGGAAGAACCGAAAGGGTATCGGCAAGAGCGACGAACGCAAATATTCGTACAATCATAGGCGGTGTATTATATACAGAGTCTATTATTGAATTAACGTTAAAAATGGAAATGTACGCAGAGAAACGTAAAAATTCAGAGACCTATGTTCGGAGATATATATATATATATATATATATATAAGTGAAATTTTCTATCACACATTAATTTTGGCGAAACGATTATCCTTTCGCGCGCGAACTCGCGGAGAGACGAGTGTCTTCGCCCGACGCGATGATGAAGGGGAAAAAAAACGAAATCGCGCAAGTATGATGTTCCGGCGGTGTTTTTCACTTAATCAAATTCCGAGGATCGAGACAGACGTTATTTATTTCATTCCGTCTGTTTTCTTCTCTCTCTCTCTCTCTCCGTCTCGCTTTTGTGATGACAAATTATTAATTTCACTTCTCGAATTTCACTTTAAGAGTTTATCGCGCATACACAAACATACACATACACACGCACGCATAAACATATTAAATTCGCATTCACATGATGCACGCACGCACGCACACTCTTGCCTAAATTTTTGCGTGTGTTACAATCATCCCTCTCCGTGCACAAGGATTACAGAATCAATCTCGGCTCGGCGATCAATTTCATCCATCTCGGTTCTCTCCTGAAATTTACTGCCTAGCTGCAATCGCGTGTCGAATCTTAATCATTGCTAAGAATAATTTCTACAAAAATTTGAACTGCGAGCGGTGTGTTCTCTTTTTTTAACAAATAATATATGGAGAGATTTTGCGAAGACTATCAATAATGTGATCGTTTCATTGTGACGCGTTATGTACGCACACGAAAAATTATGAACATCCCCGTGAAAAAAAAAAAGATGACTCTTACATTATAGAATATTGTCGAAAGTATATTTATATACTTAAGAATAAAATTCATTACACGAACACGTTGCTGGTACGAAAACTTGCGATAATGTGTTATACGCTACTTACATTAAACTAATAATCTTTTTTTCCCGCTATTTTACATAAGCAGCATTCTTTTTTCCAATCGAAAACATAATCTTCTCGAGATAAACGGAAGTAGGTTTCGTAAATACAATACTTTTGATCGTGATAAATGAGCGGTCTTTTTTAATAAGTAACGAATGAAGACAACATATTCGGGCAACCAGCACTCGAATCATACAAGATATCGGCGGAAATGAAAGAACGATCACTAATCAATCGATCGATGCATATCGTGCATATACACTGACTCGTTAACCATAAAATAACAATCTTGTGCATCGCACGATTGATAACTTAAATCCAATTCATTTTCTTGATTTGGTAAAAATTATTTAATTTTCCTCGCTTTAAGATCTGGTCTTGTCAAATAATCCCCGAGTAATCGCAGAAAACATTTTATATTAACGAGTGAATATTCTAAAAATTTACAAATAACAGTTTGTTAATTTCGTGTATTGACTAAAGGATTTTCTCTCGCGAGAGGAGCATCTCGAAAATTTTTCACTTTAACGCGAAACCTCCGCCTCCGTATATTAGACTATTAGAGGATCAAATCAGAGGCATTGATTATCACATAAATATCCCTCTATCTCCGTATTGTGTGTATAATATAATGAATGAAGAGTAATTCTCTTAAAATGCTCGCGATTACAGGTTTCTTGGCAATCGATGCTGCGGTGAAGAACATACTGTGCGTATGTGTGTGTATACATATATCAAGAGATCGAAATTTCTACGTTTCATTGAAATCTCATACAGAAGAACACTGAGCGCGGACGATTCGTTCTGGAAGCAAGATGCCGAGTTTCCATTTGAGCTCGCACACTCTGTAATCGCCATACAAACGGTATATAACTCTACTCGCGTGTTACTCTGAAGATGTATTGGTAGGATATCTATATATGTTAAAAAAAGAGGTGGGCGAGAGGAGGATGCGGGGGAGTCGTAATATATACACATGATACTGGCAGTATTAACACTTTCGTCTTCTCTTTCTCTCTCTCTTTCTTTCACGATCTCTCTTGCCGCGCACGCGTTCTTTCTGGATCCGACGATAATCAAATATGAACTTTGTTGCGATAATTAACTAGACAACATCTCTCTTGCTCTCCCTCTCTTTTCTTCCATTCGCAAGCGATTAAAATTTAATGCACACCGTTTTATCCTGGTGGCATTACAATAGTTTCTTTCCGACGATGAAGATCCGACGACTGGATCTCGAGGAGGGTCATAAAAAATCATCGCCCTTGGACTCGTAGAAATCATATGTGAACTTTCGTACAAAATACTGCGATTTCGCAAAGATGACGCTCGTTGTTGCAACGCGTGATCGATCGCCTTGTAACGCTCTAACGCCTAACGCATCACTTTTAGCGCAACGCGCATCATTCGCCGGATGTTGCTCCTTTATTCTACTTAAGCATACAATACGAGAAAATAAACGGGTTCGTCGACGGAACTGTGCCTCACATCGCTTCGACATTATAAATCATAAATAAGAGGAGATGGCGTGGGAGAATTTAAGAATTTTAAGTAATTTTTACGTGTCTCGGAATTCTTAATCTCTTAATCCAGGTATATTGATTTGCGTCTATGTAATACAGATTGGTAAAATATATTCTCTCTTTTTTTTTATTCTAATAAATGCACGCATAATTATGTCCACGTATGTATTTTAATTTCCTAAAATCCGGGGATGGACACAATTTATCAAAGTTTACAGCTATCTACTAAACTAATCCATTGAAAATTCCGAAGAAAGCCTTCGATACATATTTTATCAATCTGTATTACCGCACACGAGAGATACGGCATACAAATTTAACTTAACTCATAATGCAAGAAAAAAATTTATGCTATTTGTCACTCTTGATATCGTACTTCAATACGACTATAGTGACAGATCAGCAGTCTTAAAAACAAAAAGAATTTATCTTGAATGTAAGATAACTTTAGTCGTGCACAATACTGAAGCAAGCGAATCTGCGGCATCAAACGAGAAAAAGTATTACTAATTACATTAATTACATACATTAATTAGAGTGCAATTAATATTAAACAGCAATATCAATAATAGCATTAAGTTATTTTCCTTCTGTTATCAATGAAGTTTAGCATTTTTTCATCGTACCTCACCATTTTGCTACTTTATCGCTTCAAGAATACCCGTATCAGTAGAACATGGAGATAGATGTAATCAATTTCATTGATATGTATAAGAGAAATAAGGTATTAGCCAATACCAGGCCACGGTCATAAGAAATGCAATAGCGTAGGCTTCTACGATTCACTGTAATTCACTGAATAAAGTATTGAATATAAATTATGTCTTCGCATAATATTTTGTATTTTTCTCGTATTTCGTATGCTCTAGATTTATCTCCTTCAGTATCGTCATAAAATTAGAAGAGTATCACGCAATAAAAATAAAAAAAACATAAATAAATAAAATAAGAATAAAAATAAAAAGAAACTATTAAATATACATTTTTCCAACTTTTTCGATAATTTGATAAACTAAATGTTTGAGGTTTTACGTCTCTCCCGCGGCATCTCTTATATCTCGAACGCGGAAAACGCAAGTTTATACTACACTTCACACTTTCGTAAGAATTATCAAACGCGCATACACGTACGATTCGTCGAAACTTCATCGAGCAACGTGTCATCGCGAAATCTCACGCTCGAGCCGTTCACTCGCATTCGAGTGTATGAAATAATGTGAGCGACGATATATGTATATAAACGCGAATAAAAATGTGTCATTTAATTATTATATCATAGCGCGCAACGTTGTTCGACGTCATTTATTAAATATAACTTAGACGTTTGGCAGTGTCCATTTCTTTTGTCTTCGCCCTCATATTACCTACATACCACTCTATAGAGTGTGCTGTGGTATGAATCGGAAAAGACGTTCCTAAAATCGCTTCAACTATGTAAAGAACGTATGATTTGTATAAAGTAGAAATTTCTTAAAATAATATCATAAGCAATATGTTACGAACGATGCGAGAACTTTTACACGAAACATGATTCGTCGTTGCCGAAAATTGACTATTGCTATTGTATAAGTTTTACAAAAATTATTTGTCCAAGGAATTGGCGAAAGGAAGGTTTCGGAGTTTTTCTTATGCTCGTTCAATATCTTACGGTTATGTGATAAAAAGGCGTTTCGCGCGTAAAAGACCTCTCATTTCATACCACAGTGGATTGTTTAAGCCTCTTCCAAGAAACCAAAATGCAAAAGTACCATTGCATTGCGTTTAAAAGTATAAAATAAATAGCAGATACACGAAAAAAAGAAAGGAAAATGCTTAAATTTTAAAATGTCGATTCAAGCATGCGAGCTGTTTATGGACTTGTTACTATAATATCGGGAAACACGCATGTAAGAGAAATATCTATTCCAGAATAATTATATCTATGCAGTAAACTTAAAAAATTCGATGAGAATTATCTAATTGTATTAAAATGTAAAAATGCATATTTAAAATATGATATTACAATCATATATAAAAATCCGCTCGTGATTAAAACTTTATATCGAACAGATTCTTCGTAAAAAAGATAAATAAGAGTCCGTACATTACGCTAGTTTCCCGTTAATATGTCAAACGAACACATGTATCTGCAAAATATCGAACAAAATTCATGAGAGCGGATCTCTAATAAAATAATAAAATTATTATTAACGGAAATTAAATGCTTAATTAAATCTTCTAACAAGCTCTTTTGATTTGAAATTCTAATAATGACTATACAACTGCAATGTCTACATTATATCGCTTAGAGAGTTGTTTATAGATATTTTCTGATTAGCAAGTCATGACCATAGATTCTGTGCATAGTCTGAGGTACAAAAATGTTTCTTATACAATAATCCCAGCAGGATTATCCAAAGTTGTATAAAATAATCTGTATCAAAAATTATTGTAAGAGAATTTATGATACTGTTACATTTTACTGTGATTATTGTGTCTAAACTGTGTACTACACGATCGTTTAGATATATAATATATATATAAACCTATTTATGTACAGTTGCAATTTAGCATCTAATGATTTAATGCACAAAGATTAATTTCTTATAGTGCGCGATTACACGATATAATGAGCTCACAGTATTGTGTGCCTGTTAACACAGTTTTGAGTAGCCGAAATTTACGGCGTTATCTTTGCACAGATAACTTGGCCAATTTACTTACATATTCATCGAGTGCGTCATTCGCAATTAGTTTTAAATGATACGAAAAAGATGTGCCGTTTTTTCTTCTTTAGTCTTGTATAATAGTGAGCAATGCTAAGTCTGCATCTTCATCGTCTCAAGTACATCGTTTCGAACCTGATCTGTACGAAAAATATTACTAATGATTGGCACAATTCTATCTTTTTTTATTTTATTTTATTATTATTTTTTTTTAAATGCATTATTCAATGTTGTTTTTGCATATATAAACTAAATAAATATAAACGTATAACACATACATGGTAATAGATCAAATTCATTTCTTGAAAAATTTTGATTTGCATCGTATTGTCATCTATTTGGAAAGTAAAATGTAATCCAAGACAATGAAGTTACAGAAGCCACAGAGACTATCTTTACACAAGTGTATTGAAAAATAACCTTCGCAGTATACGCGCGTCTGCTTTGTTTTACTCTTTTACTACTAGCTACTAACATTCTCGTCGCTAGTACATTAGTTCAAGTGAGAGGAACAATTGTCTGTTACAATTCACTTTTTATGTTATAATTCATGGTCTTATCCCTGATAATCAGGGACGATTGGCCAATCCTCCTGTAAATGGACGTAAAGCACACGGAATTTCATTTTCGCGCGGCTTAACATCATCGATCCCTCCCCGCAAGTCTTCTATGCTACACTATTTACAATTGATAAGCAACGCATCTGATTGTTCTTGTAAATATTTTTAAAACGAGCATTTTTTCGCCTACTTATTTCATTAAAATAGTATTTGCTTTGTTAAAATAGATATGCAAATGATGAGGTATATGTGTGTAATTAATATGGAACGTTTTTTATGGATTAAAATAGATGAATAGATAGAAATAGATAAAATGCATAAAAATAGATGCATCCAGCAATAAAATCTGTCAGTCGTAATGAAAAGTTTCAGATTAATAATTCAATTTCAAACGCGCGACGTACATTTACAAGAACATTCACATATTCTACACCGATAAATACATACATTTTTATGAAATGTACGTAACAAGTGGCAGTGCATGTGACGCAAAACAATTCATCACAATTATTTTGCTGTAAAATATCGGGAATAGATTACAAGATTTTGACATCTTATGATCGCCATCTTACACATACTTGATATCAACTTAAAATTTGTATACGATTGCAATATATTCGTAGTAAGCGGATTATTATTTACCGTTAAGTATTGATTCCCTCCCATTCGATGAGGTATTGTGTCTGACCATTTGGTCCTATCCTCTTCGCTTTGATGACAAACTTTTCACCGGCAGCTATTCTATTAGCTGCACCAAAGTAAATATTCACCGATGATTTCAAATCATCCAGAGATATGTCAGGCGCACTTTGCTTCACAGGCGAACACTTTGGAGATGAAGGCATGCTGCTCTTTCTCTGCGGTTGAGAATCGGGAGGAGATAATTTATCATTATTTTGACGCTGTCTCAATCTTCTACCATTTAAGGCATAATCCACACAATTCCCAATTTGACTACTCGCACTGCTCGAGGCACCATTATACGAACTTCTTAAATTCCTGGCAAATTCACTTTTAACTTCGTTATTACGAGCCGGTAAAATAGCCGCCGTCTTACTGGCGGTATGTTGAAATTGTTGTTGTAACTGCTGTTGGGACGGACGTCCTCGTCGATGTTGCCTTCTGCGCTTCACTTGACCGTTTCTGTCGACAATAATATCCTTCTCAGATAGCTGCCTCTTGGCTGGACGCACCACCGGCGGTTGCGAGATCACAGGTGTCAGCGGTAGAGGCAACGTGATGGGACACTGGTTGTAAGGTAACGGCGTACTCGAATTTCCTTGATTAAGGCTACAGGGCGTGCCCACCAAATCACTAAACGGATTATTTTTTCCCTCAAAATCTTTTGGTGGTGGAATAAACGAATCGAGAGTCCCTCTTGAGCTGGTCTCATCCCCGCTCGTATCCGCGGGCGTCGAAGGTGGCAAAGGATGCATCAAATCCACGGAGCTAGGCACGGATAATTCGGACATGCCTGACGTTGCGGCTGGTGGTGTCGGCGGTCCAGAAACAGAAGTCGGAGGTGTTGGTGGTAAATCGGATGCTTCTGAACTTCGCGATTTACTCTGCGTTAAATAAAAAGAAAAAAGATGAATAATACTATTCATAGCTCTAGCATTATAAATAGGATGTAACGCCGCATTCTGCGTAGTAAAGAGCAACAGCCGGTCAATCTTTCGTTTCTCCGATAATGATAGATAATCGAAAGATTAATCGTGCGCGACTCTTCTTACCATACGATTTATATACACGAATGCGAAATGATATAAGAGAGCAATCTTATTGTACCTTGGCAATGGCGTTTTTCAACAATTTTCTCGCTTTTCTATATCTTGCTTCTCGAACTCCTTGCGATTTTCCCATAGTACCGTCTCCGCACACTTTCTCCCTTTTCTTATGTTTACGTAACATTCTTTCCCGTGAACTGCCTAACGCCATTAGACGACGTCTTCTCTGTAAACTTAACTTTGGAAATGGGAATGATTTTTTTACAAAACCGCCGCCGCTATATCTACAGGAATAAGGAGAATTCTCTGATATAAAATCCGTTATATGAAATAACATTTTACACTTGTATAATGTAAAGGCACAAATAATAGAAATTCTCAAATGCCTATTATTGTGTAGAAAGTGATTTTATAAATGGCTATATGCATAAAAAATGGAATACCTTTCTCTTAACGACTGCGTCGATTGACTGGGTGGACTTGGACTTGGACACGAGCTTTGTTCCGCTTCCGAATTTTGATAAATTGTACCTCGCATTACTAGATCTGAGGGATTCACAGGAATTTCCACATTTTCGGCCACGCTTTGTCTCAATGCAATCAATTGTTTTGTACTTTCTGGTAAACTCACAGGGCTGAAATAATTAAATTTTGTATATTGCATAAACGCAGCTAACATATATACTCTGTAAATTGCTACAATTGACGTTGCCATATATATCTCTGAGATGCATAAAATTATACTAACCCAATTTGTGGAGGAAGATATTGCAGTCTTTTGTTAACACCCAACCAACATCTACGTAACACGGAATCATCTATTTCGCCGGATGCTGGAAGATTGACGATTGGACAGGGTGGTGGCAGTCTGACACGGAGGCCCCATATTGTAGTGCGTTTCTTTATTTCTCTACCGCACTTGAATCTGGTTCTGTTATTTGTCAATATCGACAATATCGATTCCCTGCGTATTTCAATACTAACATCTCTAATCTGAAAGTGTACAACAAACATTATATCAAGTAAAACTAAAATGTCATATATATATATATATATATATATATATATATATATATATATATGAAAATATTTAGTTTCATAGACTGTACTCCGATAAAAATACAAGACTTTTACCCGTGGTGGAAGTTGTAACGTATACCAGTTGTCATTCGCGTAAGGTATAATAACAGTGTCCAAGTCGTAATACTTTTTAGCGTTATAAACAGTCAGATTGTACAACATCAGGTGCACCAGATCTACCCACTTCATTTCCAAACGCCGAACAAATTCCTTCCCATGATTGCACATTGAACAAACAAATACATAAAACCTGCAATCATTAGTGTGATTCAATCATGCAAAAATGCAGAACAATAATGTAATTGAGAAATAGAATGAATTTTATTAAATATATTGACATTTTCCTATTTGTACTCACCTATCACCGCTGTACAAGGGGTGAGTTAAGCATCTGATGCACTTCTCATGAAACCATTGCTTACAACGAGCACATTGTAACATCTGCGCATACCATTCACCGTTAAGTCCACAATAACAATAAATTTGTTCGGCGTTTACTCTGTGATGCGCATCCCAGCTTAACATATCAGGCTAAAATTATAATAAAAATATCCGTTATCCTTCTTTTATAAACTATATTACATAATCGGAGAAACTATTTGCCAAATTAATAACGCATATTTTATATTTGACTCTTACATCGTATGGCAATTTTGTCATGTCGTCAGGTGGTGGTTGAGGTTGGTCCCTACCGCTGCAAACTTTTCTGATATCTACTTTAACCATAGAAGTTTTTGGTTCGCAAGGTTCACACATACGCGACTGGCTATCCGTGCATCTCTTACACATCCAGTGAATATCCACACCTGGCTCTTGTTTTGGTATTTGAGGCTACAAACACACACAGTTTTTCTCTTATTAAGCTACCGTTTCAAATCTCAATCAGATTTTTTTTCAATCTAATCATTCCAATTTCAATCCGATCAATGTTTCTGTAATATCATAAGCAGATTCGCGCGCGTTTCATACCTGATGACACATTTGATGATAGCCACGGCCACACTTGTCGCAAACGATAATGTCATTATCAGTCTTAGGCTGAGATTTTTTGCAAAGAACACACATAACATCCGAGTCTGGCATAGCCAGCTTTGTCAGCTCTTTAAACGAGGACCAGGAAGATGTGTTGTCCATAAAATTGACAAGACATCTTTCCCTTGCCAAGTCCACCTATATAAAAAAAATGTTGTTGTACCGTCGTGTCAATTTTACATTTCAATAAAAGAGAATCCATATAGATTTAATTGAGTACCTCGACAACTGTACCAAGGTAAAATTTGCCATCTTTATGTTGAAGAACATCATCTCCGTGGGAGAAGCCAATCCGCTGTTCCCTTGTAGTGCTATCCGGCGCAGCCAGACTTTCCTCAGGTTCTGACATTTTCTACCCTGTTTCTAAACCATAAACAGTATACGATATAACAATGAAGATACTTTTATCTATGGTAAAAGAACACGTGATAAAATTCTAGGCATATATCCGTTAGAAATGAAATCAGACTCATCATATATATATATATACAGATAATCAACAAACTAACAAAAAGACTGATAGGTTATTTTAAACACGCGCCTTATAAATAATTCTCTGCAAAACATATCCCGAATTGGCGCGTTTTCGATTAATAATTTTTCATAAAGGGCAACATGTCGAAATATAGTTATTACATTTATCTTGAGAATTTATAAGTCTGTAGATATAGTCTCACAATCTTCGTGTGCATTTAACTATAATCTCATTTATTATTTGAAATTAGAATCGTACATAAATATCGCCGAATAATTTCATAACCCGCCATTTGAAAGCTATTTGAAGGGGGAGGGAGGGAGGGAGGGAGGGAGGAAGAGAGAGAGAGAGAGAGAGAGAGAGAGAGAGAGAGAGAGAGAGAGAGAGAGAGAGAGAGAGAGAGAGAGAGAGAATTAACGGCGATATTGGAATTTGAATTTTTTTTCTCGAAACATTACCATCGATGCTCGGAGGAGCGTCTGATCTCAGAAAGAGACACACGCTTCTCTATCCCTGCCTTCCGTTCTAGAAAAAGCGTCAGGTAAATCGCGATCTGTCGCCACCTGTCACGGCGGATCACGTTGCACGATTCGCATGAGGGTTAGCCCGGAGAAACGCTCGCGATCATATGATCGGTGTATCGTTGAGATCGAATAAAATAAGATAAAATAATAAGAAATAAATAAAAAAGAATTCGGCGAGTTGACTCTCGTATCTCGCCGCCGAAGAAGAGCGCCGCGACGACGCTGTTCCGAGTAGTACTCTGCGTTGATACCACTGCTT
>NW_027223324.1:3909445-4118008 GCF_030449975.1 Polyergus mexicanus
AAGCAGTGGTATCAACGCAGAGTACTATACAATACATATACACGTTCGACAGGATTTAAATATATCATAGAGAGAGAGAGAGAGAGAGAACTATATTAAAAATATTACAACTATTTTAGATGACGAAAAAAGAGATAATAATTTCGTACAATTTAGGCACAATTTCACAAAGATTAATCATTTTATAAAAATTATCTAATCATTTTTTTTAGATACTTGAAAGGATGAGAGTTTTTTTTTACTTATAAGTGATATATGAATTAAGTAAAGATTTACGTCATCGAATTCATATTGTAACAAAACTACCGCGGAATGACAGTCGGTTTGGGACATGGCCTTCGACTCAAAGTGGCCGGAGATGGGCAACATTTGGGCGTTTGGGCATCCTATTGCAGTGCAGACGTAATATAAACAATCGATATTTCTGTCCTTCGATCATCCGTAAGTAGAGGGACAAATACGAGCGATCGAAATTATTATTTAAGAAGCGACCGTCTCTCTCGTTAATCTCATTACTTTTATGAGGCGCGAACATGTCAAACGCTAGATTAGTAAATCTTCCATAACAATACACTCTTATCCGTATCGTGGAATTGCAAAATTACTCGTCGCGCTTTTTCTCCTTTATTTTTTTTTTCCCCCCTCTCGATCGTTTGACGGTAGTTGGTCGATAAAAATTGATCGAAATGCCAATGGCTGAAACTTTGGACAAGTTTATACATCCATCTTATAATTATTTTCTCTATGATCGTTATACATTTATCTATCTTCATAATGTCATTAATGTAATTAAACATTAAACTTCAGTCGCGTGATTTCTTTCGTTTGTAAAAAACCGGACGTTGCGTGTAAAGTATAATAGCGATTTCGGTCACTTACACTACATCACACTAGTGTACATTAAATAAGGCTGCTATTTATGAAGTATATGAACGGAATGATATAATATAATATATAAACATTTTGACGATGAAAAATTAATGTATGTTCCGTTAAATAAAATGACAATTTATTATGATTGGATTTTAATTAATTAAAATCTTTATATTATTCTTTTTTATTAGATAACTGCACACGCATAACAGTCCTTAATATGCATCAGTGCGATACGGTGCGAATTCGCTATAACATTTTTCGAAAATTGCTGGTAACATTAAACATATGTGTCTTTTTCTTCCGTTTATTCGTCAACAATCCTTTATCTTATTGTCAAACTTCTTTTTACTTGCAGATTTTGATATCGATTGAATATTTTAATATCGACACTTAAAAATCGGCCATAATTGCCCAATCTATGAAACGATGATTATATTTTACTCACGTGTTGACGATGGATGCAGCCTACAAAGTTGCAATGTGTGTAAGTGAAATTTTGTGTTAAACGTTTATTTGACTTTCAACTTTCGACGTTTTTCATTCCGTTTTTATGTTTTCAATCCAGTCAAAACAGATGAGGATATTATTTTGTTTATATTGATATTAGCAAATAAAGATGTCTATTTTCAATAATAATCTAGAGACTACGTCAGATAAATAATTAGCTATATAATCATATCGCTATAAACAGACTTTCGGTTGTCGCGATTAAATTTTGTAACTTTAAATTGCTGCCACTGTCAAAGAAAAGTTGAAGAATTATATTAACCGGCTCAGTAGAATAAAAATAAACATGTTATTTATTCTCGGAAATTCTTTAGACAAGTAATATGTATTATACACATATAAAATCGCATACATTATAAATATACACAATAATATGAAAAGCGTTCGAAACGTGTGTTTAGATACCGGTAAATATATTGTAGATTTGGTAACTTGTAATATATTGTGTATCTTATCAATTTAAACGACGCGATTTGAATACGTCGAGACCTCGATTTACGAAACTTTGTCGACAAGTTTTTATTAAATGAATATATTGCAAAAACGGATTGCTCTCGATAATTATTGGTCATTTATTACGATACGCAGTTAACTTTATAGAAGATATTAATTTTCTCGCTTATGTTGAATGGCCACTCCACGAACAAAATTCTGCCGATAAAACTTCATAAAACGAGGTTTTTTTGAAAGTCTATTAACATACATAAGACTCATCTCGTCGTAAGAATCTTCGATCGGGATAACGTTGCGAATAAAACAATTTGTATATAACAAATAATTACGATATTTTGACAAAGAAAAACAAATGGAAAATTTTATGTTATGTGGAATAAAAAAGATAAAACTTATTCGAGATAAATAGATATGAAAAGGCAATTTTTAAGCCGCAGAATTTTCTTGGAAAATGCTTCTTGTTTTGTGTAATAATTCGTAACTGCGGATTCTTACGATCATCTCTCACAGCTCGGTCGAAGGTTAATTCGCGGTTGACCATATAAGAGGGTTCGACGATCTCATTATTTCCACAATTGTGCAAACACAACACGGTGCATTATATAGAAAAATCATACAATTACTCTAACAAATAATATTATAATATTAATAATTTGTCACGCTGTACGATTTAATGTGCATCAGAAGAAATACTAATATATCGTACGAAAAGATTTGTTAAAATATTTTTTCTTTTTTTTTTTATCAAACTATCGTATTACTCGATACAAGTTTCCAATGCACAGACATATTTTTAAATTATTTAAAAGAACAGACGTTATACCTCTAATTCAATTTTGCTTATCAGTGTTGTGTTACTTCAATATCTTTGAATAAATTTTACTAATTTCAGGAATGGTGGAAATATGTATATATTTTTTTTTATTAATTTCTATCTGTACTTATTTACCCAATTACCCAATTTAATGTCACATTGTCACATTGTTTTCGCGTTGTGTGTCCATATCTCATTTCGAAAAATATATCAATATTAAAACTACATTTTATTTGTTTCGTACATTGTAAAAATCGCATTGCATTGTTACACGCAATGTTTTCGTAGAATGAACATCTAAACATGCGATAAGCTCTTGGTTGTTACGCCATGTAATAATTATTTTATCATCGTTTTTCCATCTTTTGAAAGAAAATATTTTTTTATTTGAGATCGAAGAAAATATCAACACATAACATATATAATATATACTTCAACTTTTCAAATTCCTTAGATAACGGCGCGTATCATTCTATGATTATTATCACTTTGGTAAATAAATATTTAGAAAAGATTAAAATATATTAAGTTAAAATATAAAACGAGACATGCTTTCTAGATATTATATATATTAAACTTTTCAAACATTTCCTGCATTTTTCGTGCAGATTCGAATATTATAATATACTAAACATCAAACAGAGAATCAATAAAATAATACAAAAACTGTAGCTGTTATTTTGGCATATTAATGCCCTTTTTCCAAATATCAATAATCGCGTACTTTATTTTTATTAAAAATATATAAATTAATATTTTTATATATACTTTTTTTTCTCTTGATTATGATTATTTATAAATCGTTATATTGTATAAATCATCTAGATATAGATCTAGATGTAGCATCACATGGTTCATCTCATCAAAATTTTAATTTGTAATATACGAAAAAGGAAATATTTCAAAACTGTATAATTTTATATAAATCTTCTATAGACTTAAATATATCATCTCCATCTCTTTTAGATATTTTACATGCTTGCTCTTAAATCGGCAATAATGTTGCATCTAAAATACACATTAAATATATGACATATAATAATGAAATCTTTTTTTCTTCATGACATTGTTGATCCAACTCTAATTTATTTTTATAGACAATGTATTAGTCTCTCACCACAAACGCGTGTGCAATATATATATATATATATATATATATATATATATTTTAAATATGTAATAAAATTGTTATATTTTCTACGTTTTAGCATGAAATCATCTTTCAATACAATTTTTTCTTAACCGCTGTGTAGCGTTCCATGTAAGTATCATAACCGTCCAGGTTCGCGAACTGCTTCATTTCAAAGAGGTTTCCCTCGAGCGCCAATATTGATATTTTAGAGTCCTTGAGGATCTTGATGGGCACCGAGCTCAATTGTAGACAATTCTCTTCCAATCGTAGTGTCTTTAACCGCGGGCAATCTGCCAGCTTCTCGGAGATGGTGGCGATCTGGTTCTGATTAAGGTTGAGCTCGGTCACATGGAGGCTGGTGGCGGCGTCCGGCACAATCGTGAGCCGATTCTTGGACAGATCGAGGACGTCCAAATGCCGGAGGCCGCAGAACACCAACGGAAAGTCGGAGATCTGATTGTCGGACAGATTGACCTGCTTCAGATGGTTCAGCTTTGCCAACGACGACGGGATCGACCTGATTTGATTCGCGGCGCAATTTAAACCTTCCAATTTCACGAGCGCGCCTAGCGTATCGGGTAAACCGGTCAACCGGTTGTAACTAATGGTCAGCTGTTTTAGCATTGTAAAGTCACCGACCTCGTTCGGCAACGTAGTAAACTTGTTTTCGGATAGATCCAAAGTGCGCAACAGCGGCGCCAAGGCGCGGAGATTCTGCGGGAACTCGTCCAGCTTGTGCCGAGACAGTTTCAACGTGCCGGTCTTCTTCGCGGTCTCGTAATGTTGCTTCAAGCTAGAATTGCCCATGTCGTATCGGTATTCTCGCGGACGATGCTGACGGGCGGAGCTTTTCTTACAACAATTAGCTAGTGCAAGAATTAATTGTATGAATTTCAAGCCGCTTTTTCTCCCGAATGGTTATTTATTTTTAAAAATCTCGCGTGATAGTGCTTCGAATATTAAGCACACTAATATTAAAGTCTTTTATTTTGTTTTTCGATTATATTATTATTATAAATTATATGAAAATAAATTGTATTTATTTGATTGCTCTTTTCTCTTACAGAAAACGAGAAGAACAGCGAAAGAAGAAGGATGATAGTGGACATAGATAGTTGGAGATGTTCTGGCCGAAGCGCGCGAATTTCGACGACGCGCGCGATCGGGGACTAGCTCGCTGCGCGGACTGTACTCTCCCGATGCTGTACCTGCACTCTTGCGCGAGACTGTACCGCCCGCGGTGCGCGCCTGCGCGGTGGCGTAGTACGGCCGTACTCACTCCGTCGTCGAGATTTTCGCAGCGCGACAACCAACCACCCGGGTCGTCGTCGTCGTCGTCGTCGCCAGGCGACGTTCGTCGTTCGTCACCGTACAACACACACGACGTCTCGTTACCTCGCGACAAAAGCGAAATACGTGCAGGCACGCCGCGACGCTCGCCCACGTACGGATGGACGGCGAACGCGGTTACGGATACGCGAACGGGAGTAAAATGTCACGCGATTAATAGCGAGTCCGCCATAGCGTCCTCGGCCTTCCGATTTCGGCCGCGCGATGGCGCGGCGCGCGCGCGCGCCCGAAAAATGGCCGACGTGTGGAGACGTAGCGGTGCTCGTCGAGTTTACATCAGACTGAAAACACCGCAACGGCCACCAGTGCGTAGTTTACGATGCGGCGGTGCGTGGGAAAGGTAAGGTGGTGTGCGTGATCGTGGCAAGGGCAACGCGACGCAACCGGGTAACGATGGCTTCCACGCCGAAGACGGAGAAACACACAGGTAAGAGATAACCACCCGCTCTCGAAAGGTGAATGACGCGCGCGCGAGAGAAAGAGAGAGAGAAAGAGGGGGCGAGTATACGCGACAAACGCGTGCAACGATGTACGATTATTTCTTTTTGAAAAACGAATATACGATCTCGACTATTACTCATCCGGCGCCAATCTTGTTTATCAACATTGTCGATATTTCGAATTGGCTGATGTTATCGATACGCGCGTCATCGATGGCAACGTCAATTCGATAATGCTACTATCCGACTGACTAGCGGACGCTAAATGTCAAAAACATACATGTATTATCTGTCAAATGCGCACGTGATTTTTCTCTCGTTTTTCTTGGAAGCGGCATATTTCTACCATTTTCTATTTAAAATATCTGCCGTAATCATGTATAATTAAAGTTGAGAAAGTGCTCGATTAATTTATTCTTTTGTACGAGAAACCTATCGCAGAATCTCCGTTTCTTTACTTAGTGATTTTATGTTTCTTTACGATTATCGAATATTTTGTTGAAGTCTCAGCCGTAAGCGTTATTGATTTAATCGGTTCGTTAAATTAAATACAACAGCGATCATAAACAATAACCGATATTTTCTCTAAAGCGCGAATAGTAAGAATTTTGTTTTTTTTTGTTTTTTTTTATGAGCCGCTATTTTCACATGCATACCGTTGACTTTAATCACGAAACTGTAAACATACGAAAAAGTGGTGGAAGAAAATCTAAATAAAAGTTTAATTAAGGTGATACATTATTCTCACTACATTCGAAAAATTTGCAGCGATCCTTTTATTTTTAATTTATTTTATGCATATATTATATATTTTTATTTTTGAAGCATCATACAATTATTTATTAACGTATGATTTTTCATGCAATTTTTGATAAATAGTATATCCTGTTAAAATGATCATCGTGTATTTAACGAAATATAACTCGAACAGGATTGCCCGAAACAGTCCAGTGAATGGGAGAAATCAT
This sequence comes from Polyergus mexicanus, assembly GCF_030449975.1. Classification (NCBI taxonomy): domain Eukaryota; kingdom Metazoa; phylum Arthropoda; class Insecta; order Hymenoptera; family Formicidae; genus Polyergus; species Polyergus mexicanus. Next base: position 3,915,986 of record NW_027223324.1, read on the forward strand.
TCGATTTTCGGCTTCGAAATCGTTGCCTTTCTTTCTCTGTAGCATATTTTCAGTGCAAAAATTCATCGACGATAAGAACACGAGGTAGCGTGGGAGTGTATCAACACATCGTGCACGCGTCTGGACGACGAGCTCCGAATCTGATTCGAACAGCTGGTCGTGTCACGAGTTTTCCGTCCCTTTCGAACAAAAACCTACTCTATCCTGTTTCCAATCCAATCGAGAAGGACTGTACTTTTGTCGGTTCTACTTTTCTTTAGCCCTCCTTCTCAAATGCGTACGCTTCGCGTTGTACGGTTTTTTTCCGTTCATTATTGTGTTCGTTCTTTAGTTTGCACGTGGCGTTTCGTTGGCTTGACGTACCTTCGGTAACGGTTTTTCAAAAATGAGACTTCTCGCTAACGAAGATGAGGCTCAAACTTTTTGAACTGAAAAGAATTTTCAGTAACTTCAAATATTTGAATATCATTCGAGAAGGTAGGGGTAGTTCTACTCTTAGTTTAAATTTATTATCGTCGACGTATTGGGTTCGCGAAATATTTCATTCTTATGCCTTTTTAAAACTTGTCGATATATCATTCGTATTTAATACCGAAGGGATTAAAATTATTGGAAAAGCATCTCCATTGTGCAGATTTGCATGTAGAAACGCATCTCTACTAAAATTAGGGTAAACTAGGGTCTTAGATCTCGTGTTTAAAATCCAACGATTTGGTTTTGATAATTTATCGTAGGGTGTGACACAGATGTAGCTTATCATAGTCGATACGTTCGATCTCGAAGGGATATGTGACGGATAGAGATATACTTAAGTAAAGGCGGTTTGATCAATTCGCCCGATAAAATTGGCAACGATTAACCGACTTTCTCCCACGTCATCTATTCCGCGTAATTGCGTTTAATTCAAGTTGATCTGCTGCAATCGTAACGCGTTTGTTGGTTCGATGGGAAGGAAGGCAGGCCTAGGCGTTGCCTTTTAAAGATAATTTCGTTCAATATATTTCGTTCCTATAAGCGAATTAGTTTAATCACTTTTGACGAATTGTTGAAGCATTATTTCGATGTTTCTCTCTCTCTCTCTCTCTCTCTCTTTAATATATATAAACATTAAAATATGTATAGACTAAATCTTATATTATATTGAGAAGTACTTTTCGACGAAAAAGATCAATTATTTCCATCGTTTCCGCCATTTTCGAATTACGAAGATACGTCTTACATTTTTAAGACGAGGAACATTATATCGTGATTTTGATGGCGCGAGAACTGGATCAATAATAATAATATAAATCTATCGCGATGTAATCTCTTCGAAAAGGCGAACTCGTTAAATTTCCCGGTAAGAAAGAGTCGCATTGAAATTATTCTATAGTGGCGAGTATATCGTGTATGTCGTCGCGAAACGACATCAGGACGAAACCTGCGACGCTATTGAACGCGTCCGATAATACTCGCCCCGGTGGTTCTCGAGTAATCTTACGAGAGAGAAAGAGAGAAAGAAAGAGACGTGGGGTAATGAGAAAATGGGAGATGAAAGCGCGAGATCGGCATCTCGTCGAATCCGCTTCATCTTCTACTTTCTGTTTTGTCGCCATTATGTTCATCCAGGCCTTTGTATACGCTTTGTCTTGCTTTATCCGCGTATCGCAGCTTTCTCTCTTCATTATCGCAACTGTAAATAGAATTTGTCGAATTAAAAGCAAAAAATGCGCGAAATTTGCGTCGGATAATCGGATAACGAATAATTTATAAACACTGAAAACCTTTCTACGTATATACAATGAAATCGGACTCGCGCCTAATTGCTCGTGAAACGAATATAAAGAGCTCAAAACGTATTTCAATCAATGATCAATCTATGTATATCGTAATTAATGTAGTTGTGAACACAGAACGATTATTGGAAACAGAGTTCTCGATCGTTAATTTATAAACGTTTGCAAAAATTGTTTGACAAGTAAAAAATATCTACATGAGATGATTGTTAAAATGCTCTACCACAAAAATGTTCTCGTAAAGTTTTTCACTCAGCGATGAATAATGAATACGTAATATATGAAGAATTGAGTCATTTAAAATAAATTTGCGCAAGTTTTCACAATTTAATGGTCGTTATTGTATACATACGTTTACAGTCCACTTATAGATATTTCGATTGTTATTTTAAAGTAACGAAATTTTGTTATAAAGACACCTTCTTTTTTTTTCTTCAAATGTTGAAATATCAGCAAAGTTGTAATTAGCGTGGTGAAGCCGATCTTGCTCTCGTCGATGAACTTTATTATCGTAATTATCGCGCTCGATAAATTTTTATTTGTATGGCGTAAGATGAGAAGACTATAATATGAGGAAGGCGCTTAAATTTGAACGGAAACTATTTTTTTCTCGCGACGAGCGATCGCGAATCGCGTTTAAGCTCGTAGTATTTCAATCTTTATTCTAACAACAAAAACTACTTTGCGATACTTGTGTGGCACACGTCGCTTGGCGCCTTTATTGGATTCGATCTGTCCGCAAACCGTTTAGGAACCGCAATCATACGCAGCTTTCCGTTCCTACGACAGTCCCGCCAATATCTATGCAAATCCGCCGCCCGAGTGTTACAAGCCTCGTGTCAACCGGTCGATGACGCAAGGCTCGTGCCAGAAACACGCGAGCGATGTACAAGGTGCGGTAACGTTAATTCGGCATTCATGAATATGCACAGCAGTTTTCGCTATGCGGATGCGCACGCGTGCAAAAAAGCGTACACACGTGTTAAAACCGGTTCACGCATATATGTTCGTTCTGCCGATTTTTCCTCTCTATTTCCTTTTAGTACGAAATTTTAAAACGATCGATCGTAGAAATAGAAGATAAAGATATGAGATACCGTCGCTCTCTCTGTCAAAATTCGTAAATTGATTTCCTGGATTATTAAGGTATTCCTATATTAACGTATATTTTATTATCAAATTTAAGTAATAAGGAAAAATAAAAATATCTAAATTATTTATTTATTTTTAGCTAAATCGCGCCTCGGTATTTCAAAATTTTACGCTGACTTTTTAATTGATCAACTCTCATTTAACTTTACTGTTAAGTGAAAATAGAAAAACGTTGTAATAAAGTTATGTATGAAAAATTTGCATATTTTGTGCGTTACTTTTGTGTTCGCACAGTTAGACACGTCGAGCTCCCCATTAAGGCTACGAGGAGCGAGATATTCACTGTCGATTTCCTATGCGTACCAATTCAACGTGCGATGATAATGACAATGCGAATTTCACAAGGCGAGAACGAAGAATCCAAAAGCTTCTTCTCGTGTATTGATACAATGCAAGCAACGATGTCAGCGATGATAGTCTTTCGCGCGAGATCTTTCGCGAAAAGAGCACATTATTGAATCTTCGTATTTTTTAAAAGAAATCGGTATAGATATTGTCGATTATAATATTTCAATATGTGTAACAAAGTAATTGAGAAATTATGAAATTTAGAAGAAGAAGATGAATTTTCAAAGGATCGATTCACGCGAACAGAATGTTTTCATTCGTCAAGAATTTTCGTCAATTTTCCTTAAATGTTTGCGATCAATAAGTTTTTATAACGAGAAAGGTATCGATTTTCGACATTTAGACATTTTGTTAGCTTACGAAGATCCTCAAATCATTTGCCGCTCGTCGATTCTGTCTCATATACCTCGAAATAAAGAACGTTCTCATATTAAGAGCCACTGCCTCTCTATACGAAGTCTTTTATCCCTCTTTTCCGTTAACCCTCTCACCATCATCTCTCCCTCCCTCGTACGTCTTTTACTCGCCCGTCCTTCTCTCTCTCTCTCTCTCTCTCTCTCTCTCTCTCTCTCTCTCTCTCTCTCTCTCTTCCTCCTTTTCCCTCTCTCTTTGACCCGTTAAAATAGACGAGGCTTCTTTCCCGGCCAAAGTCGCAGATATTACCAGCCGATCTTGCCAACGGCCGGGTTCGCGAGAACGACAGTTTACCTCCGACTCGCGGTAAAGTTGGTTCTAAACTCGCAAACTTGTTCCGAAGTCTGTCCGGGTCAGATTTACGTGATTCGGTGGCTTTCCAATGATCGAATTCTGATTTCGAGTTCTCTAGACGCGGATCCGCCACGTCGGTGCGAATTTCCGAAGTTTTCATCTTCTTCTTTCCAACATGTTTTTAACATCGCGCGATTAATTCTGTAAAAATTTACACGCACGCATATTACAATTTACATTTATACTCTAATGTTATAAGAATCAAATGCAATTTTTCGTCTTCGCGTTCGTCATCTTTCTTCAATTTACCTTTCATCGAACGATAACTCTTCAGGTATCGATGACTGTCGCACGATATCGAATGTGCGAGATAAAAATATAAGATAAACGCTCTCGCGAGTGATCAATTATCGCTACCTATTTTATATCTAGATAATAATTAAAAATACGAATGCCGCGACGCTTGCCAATGTGATAACGTGACTTCTAAGCACAAATGTCAGAAGAGGATAAAAAAATCGCACAAAGTCTCTCGCGTCTCGGTTAACGGTGTCGTTTAAAGGGCATCGAAATGTCAATTCGCCACTCGATGTTGCGTACGGTAACTGCGTGCAGATTAAATGGGTGTTTATCGCTCGCGCGATATGCTAGGCTTTTAAAATGGCATCTTTTGCTCGATTATTTTCTACAGTAGAATGCGCGACAGCGCGAGAATTGATTGTTTGCTCGATTAAATGGTAGATAGTCGAGATACGGAACTGCACTCGACTAAGAACGGCGCAGTTTAATCGCCTCGTTGTTGCTGTTGTTGTTGTTGTTGTTTACTGTATAATTATTGCGTGAATCGCGACAATATACTAATCCATCTTGTAATTACTTTCGCGTGCGGAATGATTCGCAACGATCGCTCCGTCAAACTGTAATAATGTATATTTTGCCATTTAATATTGTATATTATATAAAAATGTCGGACGAAGTTAACTCCGCGCTTCTTTAAACTCATTTTCATTAATTAATTTTATTAAATAATATCAAGATACGCGTATCAGAATATCGATGAAAAATTTATAAAAGCCTTTCATTTAACCAATTGTAAATTACAATTAACTAAACATACATAACTTAATATTTTGCAAGACGATTATTTATGAGTAAAATCTCTGTATATATGTATATATATATATACACATGGCTTTAATTTCTTAAAATTGCACAGATTTCAGTGTACAATACTGCAGTTATTCGATACAAAGATGGTAATTGCGAGATATGAGCGAGACGATCTCGAAAGATCATGATAAGATCGTGCATACATATTGTGGAGCAAACGGTTCGCGGATCAAACGATCAAGGAGCGATTAGATTGTAGGAATCATCGTTGCGCGCGCGTTTAATAAAAGAGCACAAGTCGTAAACTGAGAGAGAAGCCGGAATGTATTTGGAGCTCGTGTATAAATGTATTCGCGAGTTAATTAATGCACAGAACGTGGTGCGTAATAATTATATGACGAACGGGCGCCGTCCGCGCCCGTTCGTCGTACAATTGTTACGCACCTCCACTCCGAGATAGGAAGAAACAAAGTAGATTAGATATTAAAGGCATACGCGATATATTTTTATATCGCGTAAATTCTCGAAACCGAAAGAATTAGTCCAATTTTTCATAAATAAGCGAGAATGAGTTATTAATTTTCTGTGTTTTCTCGTGACAGTGAAAACATCTGGAGCTACGAGCCTTTCGCCGGATTTGATATTGCGTTAAAGCGTTAGAGAGTGACGGCAAGATAATTGCGGAATTTTAATATGTTGAGCAATTAACGCTTTAAACACTGATATATATATATATATATATATATATATATATTTTTTTTTTTACGGTACATATTAAGAATTGAATTAATTATATTTGACGAATTATACTTTGGCTCCGTTCAACGGTATATTACGGTGTTTATATAGCTTGAAATATAGCTTGTAGTTGTAACTGCTTATAACGATCGACGAGACGGCGCGTATAGTCGGCATGTTTCTCACGTGCGACGATAAATTTTTTTTTACGTTATTGCGCTTCTCCCATTTATTTTCGGACGTAAAGTCGTACGCGGTGTATCGCTCATGCCGTTCGAGACGCATCGTCTGGGCGCGAATGATAATTTTCAGACACGCGATCGTCGCGATCGTAAAGCGTAAAGAGATAGCGGTGCCCGAAATCCGAAAATAACCATGTGACAGGAAATGTAACGCAACTGGGTCGCAAGTTCATCAATGCTAATTATTGTTAATTGGAACATTTTGTGCATTCAAATTTTCCAACAGCGTATCATATTTTCATAAAAATTCATGCCTGCGATAATCTTTTTAGCCGCGTATTATATAGAACGTTCTTTAACGAGAACCGAGCTTCGAGTCTAAAATTTGCGTCAAAGCCTTCGCTTACCCTTGTCGAATATAATGTTTGGAGAAAATTCGATAATTTTATTAGAGACACACACACACACACACAACGAATAATTCAGAAGAACTGTATAGAACTATTTGGCCCTTGTGCTTATCGTACCGTGGCGCGAGTTACACGACCACCCTCTTGGTACCGTATCGGATTATACCGTTCACATCGTTCTTAAAGTAGTAAAAGCAATGTAGGACCTAGGTAGATGATCGAAAGGCGGAGGAGAGGTCGGCTTCTCGCTCCAGTAATCGCGAATCGTTTGTTCCACGAGATACCGATATACCCCCAAGAAGTTTCATACTCTTCTTTGTCCGACATTCTTGCCGCGAGTACGTGTCAATTTTTCGCGATGCGAGAGATTCGCGTATAACATATACCTATGAAATTATAACAAGTATTTTTTATAAATATTGAATAAAATTGATCAAGATTTGCACGATTGTCTGTCTTTTTATTTAATACAGAGGCATTGTTTAAGAGAACTGTGCTTCTGCACAGACATTTGGAAGAAATAGCCTACAACAGCCTACGAAATTTTCATACTTTTATTAACGTTTATATGACACGTACATCCTTAAATCAACGTGAACTTTGCGAGAGAAATTTTGCGCGCTATCGCGCCACGTGCGACAAGTTTGAGGAACGAAGCTATCGCTGGTACTTGTCGCGGCAGCAATTTAATGGCGTCACGATAAGTTTACGTCTGACACATATTGCGGGAACGACGAGGAAACGCTAGGATCGTAGAAATCGTGACGGAACATCCGACGCGTTAAAATAGACACCCTAGAAACTGACGCCTTAATATTAGTCACACTATCTACTAGTGGTATAGAGTAACCGAGGTCGCGCGACGTTTACATCTATGTATATCGCATGTCGTCTTGCACGTGTATATTTAGGTCTCCTGTCATCGGTCTCGGTCGATCTATGAACCGTGAGATTTCCATTCGGCGGCCTCGCGCTTTCAATCACAATTATCAAGGCGGCGCGATCATACATCAGTGACCGTAATAGATTCGTTACGTATCTCAACAATTATGTATGTATTTTATTATACTGCGGCTGTGTGTGTGTGTGTGTGTGCGCGCGCGCGCGCGCGGCAGGGTGTCTGCTCTGTGGAAAAACACGGAAAATTTGCAATTCTCAGAGATTTAATTGGAAGTTGGGAAATTTCTTTAAAAATTCTCTCTTTGATCATTTCGCTTTTATATTTGCCAAGTTAACGTTTGAAGCTTAACGTTTGTGGCTCTCTATCTTTCCTTCGTATGAGTGAAAAAATTTTAAAAAAGGCATACGATAAAAATAACTTATTTTAGAAAATTAAGCAAAATATCTCTAAAATATTCTCTGTATCTGGTATTTTGAACAAAAGTATCTGAAAGAGATCAGGGAATTTTTCAGGGAATTTATTTACAAGGTTTGGGTAGACATCCTTGCTGGAAAAGGAAGATGTTTACGCTATACGAAATATTGTTCTGCCTGATATGTATTGATTAAATTATTGGCATTATTTTCCATCATTTTCGATTTACTATTCAATTGCACGATATCTCGATATTATCGATTAACATAGGCGGATATGACACGTCATGCGATGCATATCGGCCGTATCTGTATGTGGGAACATGAAATTTTTTTGGAAGATAGCAAAATAAATTACCGTCCGCGAGTCGATTATCTGTTTCAGATAAAATTCGTTTATCGTGTGCGGTACTTTTATGGAGCAATATTGACTACGCTACAATGCATTCAGAGTCATCCAAGCTTGTGATTCTCTATATATTGTATTTTGTTCATCGATAATCGCGGTCTTGTCGTATCATTTAATACAGTCGCGGTGTACCCGTAAAAAGAATCGACGTCTCATTTTTCGCGTCTCGCAGACTTAGACACGTATGAATCGATCGTTCTCTCAGCGGAACAGAGAGATTTGTCACAAAGAAAAAAGAAGACATCGATAATAATCTTACAAATTAGTGTTTTTTTTTTTTTGTTAACGTGCGATGCAAAATTATTTCCCTGAAAAACTGCAAAAATTATTAGCGTCAATTTCTCATGGATATAAAGTGAGCGTTTCCTCTGGCACATCTCTATAATTATCAGATTTATGTTTTATCAACTCTTTATAGATTTAAATTTAGGAAATATAATAATTATCTACGATTACGTCGTAAATAGTGCAAGAGTGATATTGAAGAATGAAAGTGCATCGCGAGAGGGAGGGACATTAAATTTAATTAAATTGAATTTCAAAATGCCATCGCGAGTTTACGCCATCAACTGCAACGACGCGCAACCGAACATGGGAATGAATCGACTGCGGCTCTCTGTGTTTCCGGTGACATTATAATAATATATTATTAAAGACGACAAAATGCCGCAATACGACGACAGCTTTCTCGATTCGCCGATATTTCGGCGACGAACTCGCAGTTATACCGTGCAAAAGCGGTTTTTGCCGAAATCGCAATCTTTTCACATCACGACCACACCTTTGCTGCTGGCCGTAACCAATCACGCCAGGACTCTTTCCGGTTCCTTATCGACGTGCAACTTGAAAGGTAATTACGTTAAGAAATTCAGATTAAGGATGCGAGGCGTTTTTTCGCGTCACGTGTGCTCGTACGAGAACAAGGAATGCAAAAGTGTCGAGGTGATTTTTTATTAATAAGACGAATAAATAATACAATTGTTACTTTTCATATATTCCGAGAAATCGCAATTTCTCACATATCAAGTCAGATTTAATTATCATTAATTTCATTTCTATAATTCTTTTTCATATTATTACACGCCGTTTCGTACCTTTTTTTGCTAATAACTGTAATACAACGTGCGTATCGTTGAATTTAAATTCATCGTATTTTGAAATCGGACTGATGTCACGTTTGGGATAAACGGCACGTTTATTCTGCTAGACGCATTGGCGGATTTAAATAATCGCTTCCTCGTAAGCGCGTTAATAATGTACGTGCCTACGTCGTCTGCATTACTGCGTTAATCCTTACGCGAATATATCTCGGTCCGTATAATTACTAGTTCGTTCACTGTCAATCATATTAAGCACCGCACGCTCGTCGCAGGTACATCACACCTCCGACCATTAAGCGCCTAGCTGTTACACACAATGTCTCTCTCTCTCTCTTTCTCTCTCGCATAACGGATACATCGTCTAGTGATTTCCCTCTGGGCTCGAGGCGCGAGCAAATTGCTACGTTCGCTATCTCGCGTGAGACCCGCCATTGCGTGGAACCGCGAAATACTTTCGATTCGCGAGTTAATGGACGAAACGATTTTCACCCGCGCTCGTGCAAAGATCGCGAGCGATTATAATAACATGAAGCTTTAATGACACAACCCATCGATTATCCGAGGACATATATACGCGCCGATAACTTGAAATCGCAAAAGTATACACAAAAAAATATCGAATGTTATTTTAATACTAGATTATCTCTGGCCAATTTGAAGACAATTTTTTCTTAGCGAACATGTCGAGGAATCAATAATTTCCCATTGTAAATGATTGAAAAAAGAGATTTTTCTTAAATTTCGCGAGAATTAAGATTAATAAAATTATATTTTTTAATTCATTTCAAATGGTGTTTATTTTAATAGAATTTAAATTTTGGAATCTCTCTGAATCTTTCGGTGAATTTACATTTCGATACCATATAGACGCATACGGAGATCATGAATTAATTAGAAAAATATATAATAGAAAAAATTAGAAACTTGAAAATAATTGGCATTTTTGTTAAGAAAAAATTGAAAAGTTTAAATTAGCCAAAGAATTCGTTATTAAAAAGACATTCGATATAGTTTTGGGATATGCGTGCGTGTGTGTGTGTGTGTGTGTGTGTGTGTGTATGTGTGTGTTTCAATTGAAATATTTTATTATATCTTCTTCTATCATTTGTCGAAGTTATCGGATTAACATGCTTCATCCATTTATTTGATTCTCCAATTGTATTGGTTTTGAAATACGAAGCTATTCATATGAATCATGTACGCAAATTGTTTTTGAAGAAGCTGCATACGGGGGATATCCTCGCTTGAATGGATCGCAGGAATAGAATCTTGGCACGTGGGTTTTCAACGTCATTGGCATACATTTGTTACAAACTTTGAGATGACACTATTTTAATTAGAAAATATCCAAATAATTTTGAATAATATTTTATATTAAAAAAAAAAATGTTTTAATAAATGTCTACCTTTAATAATTGTAATCTTTTAATCAAAAATTGATAAAAAAAAAAATTTTTGTTATTTTTTTTATAAGCGTTATTCGATTGAAATTTGAATAAGGAAGAAATAATCACGCGGATAGAAATATAACGGAATATACATATTTCATGATAGTTTGACAAGATGAAAGAAAAGAAGCGTATAAAACTAAAAAAAACCAGACAATACGCAACAGTATTGTTACAGAATTTGCCAAGTTTCTTCACCTAGATTGGCACACGACTACAGCAAAGTCTGCCAAATAGTTTCTACAAGTATTCATCCACTACACTTTTTACGATGACAAATGTTTCACTCATTCCTTATGATCGTTGCTAAGAATATTGCGATTTCTTGTAAAGACTCATCAGCCACATCTGACACATAAGCTTCGATATAACATAATCTTTTAGATCGTATACCGAAAAAATTAATGACTTGAATTAATCGTCTAAATTATCTGTCGAAATTAATTTCGACACATAATTCAGATAATTTCGACACATAATTTTCAACATGTAAATCGATACGTATAAGATATACGTTTGCCGAGAGATTTAAAGACGCAATTTTAAGGTCCGTGGTTTTAAGGTACTTTTCGATCGGCTCGCACGAGACTCGCTAATTTCGTCGGTCAATGTCACTCGCAGGCCGCCGCAGCAGCAGCACATTTTCTCTCGCCGGCGTTCTCCCGGTTCTGACGTGTCAGCCCGCGGGCAATATCCGGCGGGACCGGTTGTCACCGCTTGTACCTTGGGTCGGAGCTTTTCATACCAGAAATTTAACCGGATAAATTTACCGGGATCCGTATATAAACGGCGCGGTAATACATATATGCGTAGCGTTGTTATTATCATTGTCGCCGCACGCGCGTGTAAGTCACGGCGATATTTTGATAAACGCCAAGCGGAACGGCAATCGTCGTAATTATCGGCTAAATAAACTTTATCGGTGTCTCCTGGAAATGAAATCGGACGATATTTATTCGAGCGTCAATGACATTGTAAATTTCGCAAAATACAAATGGAAAATACAAATGTAGACTGTTTTGTGTATTATTTAATTATCGTCTCACGATAATAGACGATTTAAAGTTGCGAAAAATTTTACTTTTGTTAAAGAAAGCAACGTTAACTTAAAGGAACGAAAGAATACGCACAGAGGCTATTAGATTTCTTTTCTGATAAACCTTGTCCCCTTTCTAGAGATGTTTTGACCGTTAATGAAACAAATTCGATGGCTCTCGCTCTTTGTTATTAAATCTTTGTGCCTCTTGCCGAAGCAAATTCATATTTATGAACGAAAAGAAGGGGAAGACTGCTTCTGGAACGTGCACGAGCCTCTTCCACAACATTCGGCAAAACTCTCTGTTATAATAAATACACTCTCGATGAAACTCTGCCGCAGCGCTTTAATCCGTATCCCAGAAGCTTCGCGTAAGATTGCCAGGAGCATCCCGGGGGATTTTCATAAATAATAATCTGCTGGGGAAACACGATGTCAATATAAATGTACAAGCCAATCTCCCTAGATAAGAATAATTATCCGCCTCGATGCCTCTTGCTAATTAAATTGAGATATTTCCCTCAATATTTCTCCCGATTGTGTAAAAATGTGTTAAAGTTGTGTAAAATTTTGACCGACATATTTTTTGAGAAGAAAACACAAATTTGCAAACTGCTATTGCAATTAAGTGCATTAGAATTGGTCGGAATATATCTCTCCTGTTTACGCGTTTTTCAGGGGATTATGCGTTTAGATAAATCAGATCCCGCGGGTGTAGATCGGCGCTTAATGCGCCAGTTGGAAATATATATACGAGCGCGGGCCCCCTATTTTACGAGGATGATTCCAGAGGGTGCAAACCGCTACTTAATCAAGACGTTACACGAGAGCTCTCTCCTGGCGAAGGGCCCTCGGGCACTCCTCCCCATCGGGTCGGTCACCCTTTCCCCTCGCGAAAATCGATTCTCCATGGATGGAGAGCTATCGATAGCCGTTCGCAAATAAGTGGCTATATATCTGCGCTTTTCGCGCGACATGAATCTCTTTTTGCCACGCGCGCACGGTCGCAATATAAATGTTTCGCGCTACAAGGACTGTCTTTTCTTTTTTACGATGTATCTCGATAACCGATAGCATTTTACATTTTCTGAAATACATCTCTCGGGCTTCACTCCCGTAAATATGAAATAATTATAAATTTGCGCGCGTTATTTACGTAACGATATCCATAATTCCTATTCTTAATAAATATATCGTAGAAGATGATTTTAAACTCACTCCTTTTTAATAGAAATGTCAGAGCATCTTTCCGAGTCTTAAGATTTTCATCATGTTTTAATATTTAAGAGAAAAATATATCGACGTTAAAATTAACTAGAGAATCTTACTGCGTATAAAATACGCGTGCGAATTTAACATTGTCGTATGTAAACGTATGTAAAGACCCGTAGATAACATTAACATAAGATAAGCGCCAACGTTGATTCGACGATCGCGCGATTAGATCATCGCCATGTTATAGATCATGTTATCGAATATATATGAAATCGCTTAGCGCTTTCTCTACTGATTTATATAGAAAAAGAGAATTTAATGTTTACAATATGCAGTTTAATTGCTGATCCAATGAACAGTATGATGCGGAACAGTATGAGGGTACACGACGACGAGATAAATGCGTCCAGGGGGAATTTGCTCCGATGTTTGTACAAACTTCCATACGGCAGCACCAGCTCCATACGGGGAATTTTCAACAATTAGCAAGGGTTGAGTTGGATACTGTTATTAACAACAGCAACTACACCATGTATCGTGTAACGCAAGTTATTGCGTAGACACTGTTATTATTTGCATAGGAATAGGAGAATGTCAGGTTTAACAATGGTATTTAGATGTCGTTGATTCACTAAATATCGATACGTATAATAAAAAATTATAAATCTTAGGATCTTTTTGTGCAATACTTTTTTTCGATAATTAGTTTCGCACTCGTGTCGGGTTTTTATAATCGATAATATATATTATTATGTGTGTTGCATATATTTCAACCTTTCCTCATGTTTCAAGTATTATTTATATCTTATTGTTAGTTAGAGAAAAGGAAAAAAAATCAAATAAAAATCATATGCCGTTGTACAAAGTCAATTAAAAGAGGATATACATATATGTAACAAAGAATTAAAGATTGAGAATTCCTTAGCAGCTTGTTTCATCGATGACGAAGTTTTATTTTAACTTTAACTTTAATTTTTCTTTAAATCCCGGCAATTCTTGGAAAAAGATGATCCCGGTTAGTTAAATTAAGATGAAAATTAATCGATCTGGGTGAAATTGACTATTGGAGATAAAGAAAAGAAACAGGGGTAGAAAGCAGAGAAAAGAGAGGAGACAACGAGATACGGGAATCGCATCTCTCAAGCTCGCAGTATAGAAGATCGCTCATTTTCTCGGGATTTAAACAAACTCCCATTCTCCGACGATACGATAAAACCTGCTACGCACTCGCAGTGCGGATTAATAGAACCCCTTATGTGGTATTTGGCGAACGCGTGTCTCGAACTGCCACTCGTAAATTATCGAGGCGATAAGATCGTTTCTTTAAGAACCGAGGAAAGGGTAGCGCGAAGATGACAAGAAATCCGCTTCTTCGCACGTGAAAGGGGAGCTTAGCGCGTCGCGCCGATAAATTTTCAACGAGAAGAGAAGAATCTCTCTCTTTCGCTACGGCGAGGCGTAGCGTATTCACGCGGAGGGTTCTATTCGGGAGTTCCAGCCAGGCTTTAGACCGTACACGTCGAGATATACATTACACTGTAAAAAAATTGCCTAAGAATTCAGACACATTTTTGTTTGAATTTTTAGATTTGTGTCCGAAAGAAATTTCGGACAATCTGTCTTAATCGTCGGAGTGGTTTTTTTGAAAGTTCGGAAGAGCGTGTCTGAAAATTCAGACAGTGTGTCCGCAAAAAACTTTGGACAGTTTGTTTGAAATTTTTCTTACAGCGTGGAAAAAAATTCACCAAAACTTTAGACAAAGTGTCTGCAGCTTTTCTGCAGAATTCGGTATTGAATTTTCAGACACACTCTTCTAAACTTTCAAAAACTCGACTCTGGTGATTAAGACAGATTGTCTGAAATTTTATTTAGACACTCGGATCCAAAAATTTAGGCAAAAATATGTCCGAATCGTTTAAGAAAATTTTTTACAGTGTAAAAAGTTGCGGCTTCGACAGAAGCGTTGTCCTGCGAATCGGCGGAGCGAAGCAAAAGGACCGTATGAGGGGGGGGTTGATTTCAGGAACTCGTCGTCGGGTCGAGACGCGTTCGCGGGTTCGCGAAAAATGCGAAATTCCTCGTCGAGGGACGGAG
The DNA here is from genome assembly GCF_030449975.1 of Polyergus mexicanus. Lineage (NCBI taxonomy): Eukaryota > Metazoa > Arthropoda > Insecta > Hymenoptera > Formicidae > Polyergus > Polyergus mexicanus. The sequence continues at coordinate 3,931,025 of NW_027223324.1, forward strand.
ATACGACGAAAGTAAATGGGAAAAGAGTCGCCCATTCTCTCTATTTCTTATCGGTATTTCCCCCGCTCTCTCTTTCTATCTTCGTTCCGCGCGTGTCTTCCGCCGAATCGTCTTTCTTTCCAGTCGGCCCGTCTTTTCATCGTTTGCGTTCTTTTTCTTCTCTCTCTCTCTCTCTCTCTCTCTCTCTCTCTCTCTCTCATTCTCTCTCGTCGATCGATCCTCATTCGTGCGAGAGCTTCCGCTCAAGTGAATCTTTGCGGGAACGGATGCAGAACGCGATGCAGACGCTGATAGAGCGAAATACACGAGGAGGTGGAGGAAAGCCCTACGATGAAACTCCGCGTTCGTCTTCGTATACAACGGGCGCGGCTCCCGCGAAATTTCCGTCTCGTAATGTTTTTGGGAACGCGCGCTCTTTTGCAAGGCGTCTGACGCAACAGTTGCGAAACGAAAAACAACTTCCGGATCAAGCGATAGAAAACGATCGATACGTGTAAAGCCCACGATCTTCGTAAGATCTTAATAAGAAGACAAAGAAAAGATACACTATTTTAAAGTTGAAATCTCGAAGAACCATTAATAAAAGTGTAAAAAGTGACGCGTCATTAGCACGGGATGCTAATGAGATTAATTATCCCGTTGTAGGCAATATATCGCGTACATTGTGACATGCCGGATGGAACATTAGAACCACGATGGCAGAATTTTAATAGCGAGACCGGTTCATTAATAATCTTCTATTTTAATGCATAATTATCGTGAGTAAATTCAATATATTCGTGTCACTTGTATGTACCATTGCGTGTCTTGAAGATTATTATTTCAATTTTTTGAATTTGATAGATTATATTATTATTAATTAAATCGAGAGCATTCAGGAAATTATAAAAATAAATCTGACAAAGCAGTTACCGAGTTGACCAAGTTTGGTATCAAAGATTTCCAAGAGCGTGTGCGAAAAGTTTAGGCGCAAAAAAGCTTTTAAAAAGAAGTTTATCTCGATACAAAGAGTTTCCCGGGACACCTCGCTTGACAAATTGATGCGTCACGCATCTATGATACGCCGCCGATTTTATCATCTCCATCGCGTTACTCGAAGCGGGATGAAAATTTTCCATGGCAACGTTCGTGCCTCCACCGCCTCCATCGCGGGATCGACCGATGCCGGGTCTGCTCGTTCGTTTATGCAAATGGGAATGTTAATTCGGATCAATCAGATTCTGTTTTCTCGGCGCGTCCCGCTCGTACGAGAACGCGACGCATCCGGCGGCGCATTTAAACGTGACTGGCAATTCCAAGTCTACGAAGCGCGACGTTACAAATTTCCTATAATCGAATGGATGCCACGGTTTATCGGGAAATCGATAAACCGCGCACGGGGAGAGGAGGCATAGCTCACATTCGCACGTGCACGACGATATTTATCCGGTGGAGAATATTGCGCCGCGTCTCTCGACAAACTCCCGGGACCCGGGACCCGGGACACACGCCGTGGGTGCCGGGTTGGCGATGTCGACGGTCCTTTCGCTCGTATTTATACGGTTATCGATAATGACGGTGACCCCTAAAATTGCCGTCCGCATAATTTGCATAATTGGCGCGACTCGTATCTCCTATTACGAGATGCCCGATCCGGCGCGATATGAATATCTTTTTCACGATAAAGATTCTGTTTGTTCGTTATACGCTGTTATATTTTTTGCACGAAGAAAATATTGTAGTAAAAATTGCAATAGAAATTTTGTAATCGTGAAACGTGCTAACATATAAGAGAAATGGCGATATTTTTATTCCATAATATTATATACGAATTATACGTTAGGAAGGAGTATTGTGTAATTATTCAAATATTTTGAGACACAGACAAATGCATTATCGCTAACAAAAATTAGAACAAATGCATAATTTATAATTTTTATACTAATAAATATCATTATGTCGTTATATTCTAACTTTTTAATAAGTGTTGTAAAAAAAAAGACAATGTATTTCTCATGTAATTTGAAAATTTTCTTCGTATATCGAGGTATCGATTTTTATATTACTCGGACAATTTTTATCATTATACTTTTATAGTACATGTTTGCAACGTGTCGACGTTTTAAATACAACGTAATGATTTCCGTGTTAAAAGTTATTGCTCGAAAATTTATCTTCCTATTGAAAGAGAAGTCGATGGACTCCGTAATGGAGAGAAACTGCAGACTACATTGCCGAGTTACATCGCGCCTCGCGACTCGCTATTCGCGAGATGAATAGGATGTAGACACAGAGATACACGCGTGATTTCCGCGCGTCGGAAGCTGATGTAGCGCCGTCCGTCCGCTTGGAAGAACCGGCTAATTATGGTAGTGTACACAGCGTATGCATAGTGCAACAGCAAAACAGATGCAATTGCAGAGACCGTACCGTGAACGCGGCGAGAAACGAGGGATCGTACACGGAAACAAGAGGATATTACATCTCCTGTAATAGAGCTCCGCGTGCTCCCCAAAGACAGAGAAAGAAAGAGAGAGAGAGAGAGAGAGATTGATTGGCTTTTTCTTTTTGTATCTCGCGTTTGCCGGCATTAATCCTTTCTCTTCCCGACTCATAATGTTCTTCAATGACAAGTAGACGCGTAATTTCAATGTTTACCGAAGAATCGCGCGCGCGCTGATTTAATGTTTTTAGGATTTGCACGAGATACCGATTGCGAAAGATACTATGAATGAATGTTGAAACGCACGATTAAAAAATACATTTCGTCATGCGAGCTTTATTTCGAGACGAAAACGCCATTGAGATAAAATAAACGAATATTCATGCGTGCCATTCGTGTGTGTAAACAGACAATTATAAAATACCATTATATTTTTAAGGGTTAAAAGCTTAAGAGCGTATATATAAACTTAAAAAAATTAAAAGGTAGAATAAACTAATAAAATTGAATTAATGAAATGGCATATAAGAGTCAGCACAGTAGTTGGAGCGCATATGTATATTTTATTATAAATCAAAAATTTACCATACGTATTGTGTTTAATATCGTTAAATGTTAAATTTTTGATTTTCCAAAAATTCGACTTTCAAGATCACTTTCATCTTCGCTTATATCATAATTTCCAATGCATCCTATATTTAATTTTTATAATATTAATATAAAACTATTGCCGTGTGTTGTTAAATCTTTTTACATTTTAGATATTGGTCACTATAAACTTTCTTCTCTGTTATTATCATAATTATAATTTGGCGCTTTAATTTCAAATTATAAGACAATTTTTGAAAATTCCGAAAAGCCACTAGTGATCCTTTCTAAGAAAATTTTTCATCGGCGAGATAAATTTATCTTGAAAATTTAATACAGTTATTTCTTTGCTTGAATTTTCTTCCTTTAAGCCAGCGATTGCCATTCGCGGAATGTTCTGCCTGGTAATGCAGCTGGTTATTGTTTTCCGGAAATAAACTAGCGCGCGATCGTATCTAGTCCAATGCAATCCAATCTAGTTGATATCGTACCCAGCATAAGATATCTACAGTATCGATTTCAGAGAGAGAAATATCCTCAAGATACTCGGGACTTTATCTTAATTAACGATATATAATCGTTGGTCATTTAAAGACGCGACTAATGAAAAAGCACTCGCGTTGATTATTTTCCATTTTTGCGCAGTGATATTAATGCTTGCTGTTCTTCTTGTTCTCTTCCCAACATATATACTCCATTATAATATAATCTTTATATATATATATATATATATTTTCTCGCTGCGTTAAAACGTCAAGTGATTTATTATTCGAAACATTTGAATATATACAGGAAGGAGACGAATGACAAGAAAAATATTTTAGCAGACGCATTTTCTTCTCTTGACAGATCCAGTATATTAAAGCAATATAAACATAGTGTAAACGCGCGATAACAGCTGTTTCAACTGCGCGAAATAATTGCGATTGTGTATTTTGCTTAAAAGACAGCGGTGTAAAATTATTCGCGGGTTACTCTTGGCAGTGTCATTTTCGATTACGCGGGACATTTACTGGCCCGATGTTCGTTGAATCAAATTGGCACAATAACTTGATTAAATCGACGTTCCAGCTTACAGCGCGACAATCGTAAGATAGTTTCTGGCTTCAACGGTGGCCATAGATTCGACGTAGAATGCCATTAATGTTACTCGGAGTCAAGGAAAATCTATGGTCACGACTTCCTTGAGCTCGAAAATCTTGCGAACTCTTCGGTCGACAATAATGTCCATTTTTTTTTAACCGACTCGATTAAGCCGACATCGTAGAACCAGCATCCAATTGCGTTGTAATTTCTTTTTCGTCTCCCCAAAGTAACATTCTATATGTGTTTTAAACGTGTTTATATGTGTCTAGTTTGTATCACAAATGCGATTTATTCGGATACAGCGATCGAAATCAAGAATATTATTGTACATTCCATCATCCACCACATAATTGATGATAACCCAGTATATTGTTGCTCGCCATTATCAGCAGTTTCTCGTTTCTTATGTCCGCGAGACAGAATTCACATAAGCGAAAGCACATAAACATTAATCACACACTTTGCTGGCTTTCGCGAAGAAATACACTGCCGTACACCAGTACGACCAAAGGCTGTTCCAAGGCTCATTTATTATCGTTACTCGGAAATTGCGGCGGAGTTAGAGAGAGCGTAGAAAGATTTCGAGTCTCTTAAGTTTGGTTCGGACTTTTTTCCGTGTCTCGGGTATTCCGGAATGTATTTTTGCACCAACAACAGCATTTTGCGACGGAAACGGGACGAGATATCAAGACTGGTCTTGATATTGCCTTGTCTTGTCTCGAAATTCGAGACAAGATCGAGACAAGATTCTTAATTAATTATCAAGACTAATATTGTCAAGAGGAGATTATTGATTTTAAGAAAATACACACACGTATATAGAGATTTTTTAGGGGAAAAACGAAAGACATGAGTAGTAATAATTATCTGAAATTATTACATATTATAAAGATTATATATATATATATTAAATATTATTTTAAACAAACGTTTAGTATTAATAAAAATTCTTAATAAAATTGACACAAGACAAGATTTTTTTCCTATCGAGATTCATTCAAGATGAAGACAAGATTTAAAGTTCTGAAAATCTTCATTACCGATACAATATTTTTACAAGTATTTTCTTATCCTGGTACAACCCTACTCCCATATTCTTGCAAAACGTGAACTCGGCTGTTTTCACTTGAATGTTTTGCTCGAAGCCGTTCGATGCTCGCGGGATATCATGCCGAGTATGCAATTGGCTCGAAGATGGTTTCGTTTCGCAAATTGAAAGTCGTACAGTCAAACGAACTCGCGCGTTCTCTTTATCGAATTGTCCTCGATGTTTTCAATATTGTCGCGCGTGCGTTCCATACTCCGTTGTAATTGTAAACGAGCAGCTTATGTCGAAAACGGCGTATACCTCTTGAAAATTTATTATTAAAGAATACACGGCAAACGAAAAGTTTACGCAGTAATTTGTGAAATTTTCTGTTTCTTATACATGAAAATATATCTATATTACTATGGTAATTTATGATATATTAGCAGCAAGATAAATTCGGTAACCAGGATCTCTGCAGCGAATATTTATTCAACATATCATTCGTATAAGTGTCATTATTTTTTTTACTTTACATAAATTTGTCGACTTCAATGTAATAGAGTTTAAAAGATACGACTTGTATATTATACGTCGGCTTCAAGATTTCTCTCGAACTGCATGTAACGTAAAATACCGCCAGATATCCTCGCGAGAGTGACGCGTAATTTCGACGTTCGCGTTTTTCTTTTCCTTTTTTTTTCCTTTTTTTCCTTTGATCATTTATGCGCAGTATGTCTTCCGGCATGCTCGAGCGACTACGGATCTTATCTCGTTTGAAGCCGACGAAAGTTTTGACGTGACGAGGCTTCGAAGATTATATCGATATATATCTTCCTTCTCGCCGTCTTATCGAGCTCGCGGCTCAGGACGACGAGAAAAATCTCCGTGCCTGGAAAAAGCAAGAACAGGTACGGGCCGAGAAAAGGAAGAGAAACGCAAGAGAAGCGATATCGTCTTACGTCGCGCTTTTATCGGAAATGTATAATTTCGTCTGTGATACAATATATACCGATAAAAGTCCTAGGGCAGGATCACAATTTCTTATACATTTTCGTCTCTCTCTCTCTCTCTCTCTCTCTCTCTCTCTCTCTCTCTCTCTTTTTTTTTTTAACCTTTGACCATCGCTTGCCCGATTTCGATGTTCGTTGCGTCGATTTACGACGGCACTTTCTTCACCGAGTCATGTGTCACCGTGTCTCCACTCCCGGCGACGACGTGCGAGAGAGATTTTACTCTCTCGTGCTTTCTACATTCCTTATAATTTTGTCTTTTATCTCGTCCCTTTTCGCTCGAATCGAAAAGAGATTTGTTCGATTTATTCGACGGCGAAGCGACAGTGTAGGGAACATGCATTTTTCGACTGTTGAAGTCTGTTTTATTTTTTCTATTTTTCAGACACACACACACACACACACACACACACACACAGATACTGAAGATAGCAAAGTGTTGTCTGCACGGTTTATTCATCTTTTTAATAGCGAAACGGCCGGTGCCGACGTATCTCTGGGAGATAGAATAAATGGAAAAATTAAATTCCAGTTATTTCCACGCGACATTACGAGGGATCAATCGAGACGCTAGCGAAACAGCGAAGATCAATGCCGGAGAGAGCAATCAATAATAATATCTCGCTATCCCACGGAATAATAAAACGCTTAACGCGCAGCCGGCGTTCTGCGACTGTCGCATTGCTCTTATTGTTAAAACCAGTCATGACGCATTGTTGGAGAGACAACTTTTTCGATTAAAACTTTCACGATGTCGTTTCCCCCCCCCCCTTGCATTGCAGCCGAACAATCATTTACGTTCTTTCCGTCTTTGAAGATAAATCGGATTCGCTTAAAACAAGAGGGTGACAAATGGAAAAAATCATCCAGAATCTTTATTTTGATTTCTCGACGCTTCCATCGCGAAAAATTAAAAATGCATCGATCATGTTATATTCATTACATCAATAATGTAAAATGAATCATTATCGCCTAGATATGCGAACAATTAATTTTATTAATTAAATAACAAATAATAAATTAGCAATATAATCAATTATTCATTGTTATCGCACGGTTGTCGTTTGATGCCTTCTTTTCCACTTTTATTTGCCTTTTCCTCCCTCATGGCACTCATACTTATTGCACCACTAATGGCACGATACTTGTTCGCGAAAGTACGATTAATTACGATCGCGCGCGATCGCACTAATCGCCAGAATAGGACATCTTGTGTAGCACTTTCGATGTTAATCGCACGCTTTATCTTAAATTGCGACGAAAAAACGTGAAAATCAAAACAATAATACGAAGCTACGATCCGTACAATGCTACTTGCTATAGCACTTATACTTCGTCGTATGCCGTGTAAATAAATAATTCTAAATTTTATATTCTTGTAATTTATGTACTTTACAAAAATACATGTAAAAATTATATTACTAAAAGCCATTTATATCTCACGTATCGTAATAGTAGCTTTAAATATTGGATAATAACATTGACGATTATATTAGAGAAATCGGATTATCTGATAAAATTCGAGATTCAGCCAGATAAATGGAGAGATCTTTATTACGCATATTGCACCGCGTGATTGGCCGGATGGAATAAATCCGCGAAGGATATTAAAGAGAAGAAAATGAAGAAAATCATAAATTCCTTTCTCTCTTTACCGCTGTCAATTAATTCTCAATAGACTCTCTCTATCGCTTCTCGACAATTTAAGAGTTTAATATCAATTATGTGAACACACTTTGATTTATTATTTTCTCGACTCTTGTCAAATATATGAGTTACGTCTCAATCATCTTCTTAAATTCTACGTAATAGTCGTACCATTAATTTTAATTTTCCAGTATAAAACTTTGTGTGCGTGTGTATGGATTCGATTTTTATTTGAGACAACTATTGGCTTTATTAAATCTATTGATCGATTAAAATATTTGGTGATAAATACTCGAAATCGTTATTGCAATGAGATAATATATATTAGTAATAGAAATATATATTTATTTTTATGTTATTTCAATACAATTGGCAACGGAAATAATATAAATTATCTTTGCATATATCGTTTCTGAAATAACCTGAAAAAAATAACGCATCAGATTTATCACAAACAGGGCTTTCGTATTATTAAACGTTCGCGAGAGACCGCCCGATCGCACGATATAGCGTTGGCAAAAATGAAAATGATAATCCGTACGGTCGGCCATTAGCTTTTTATTTATTATCGCGCGATACAGGTATAAACGTAGATATCTACCGCGAACACGGGGACACTTTACCCTCCCTTATCCCCCCTTCTCTTTCCATTTTACCGTTAATTGCGACTACGCTGGAGAAAGCGCTTCGTAAAATACGTTTATTACCTCTTAAAGTCGCGGCACCGCTGCCTTTGTGGGACCCTATTAATACGCAAATTGCAGCCACCACAAATCCCTCCTCGCATCTCCCTCCTACACCCGGTCGACACCGCGCTATCGGCCGGTCCCTTAATTAAGAGGCAATTTTCCTTCAGTATTGGAATATCTTGTCTATTCACACGTGCGTGAATAGACAAGAATTGGGCTGAAATAAAATCAGTGCAAGGCGAAACAATTTAGTGAACCGTGAAATAAACTGGAGCGAAAGAAGAAAGAGAGGATTAACATATCGCAGATATCTTTTAACCGAATATAAAATAAGATAGAAATTTGTGAGGTACTTTCTTGAGGAAAAAAATAAATAAATTGTCGACATGTGTCTGTATCATATAATTTATAATTTTTATTTTTAGTATACGCTAAAACATAAATGTTACGTGAACATTCTATTAACTTTATTTACTTAATTTTTACTTAATTTTTTTTCTAATAGGAACATATATTATTACGTGATAATTTTAAAACTTGAATATAAAATAATAAAAAATGAGGTATATACGTTCGTATCATAAATGATTATATCTTATCGAGCTATAAATTTCATTATCTAATTTTCATAAAGGCAAGTTTCTATTAAAAGTTTCTATTCTGTTCTAAAGTAAGAAAGAAAGAGAGAGAGAGAGAGAGAGAGAGAGAGAGAGAGAGAGAGAGAGAGAGAACATATAACGGCATATTGGTCGTTTTATGGGCAGTCGGTCCATCGTATCACAAGAGAAAGAACACAGTCTCGGAATTCCACGGTGCATCGTGTGCATCGTAAAACTTAAATCAGAAAGAGCATAGTATCGCGATTTTATGATCTTGGCTCAGCGAGCTCTCCCGAATTTTACGATCGCGCCGGATTGCGAAGCGATTGGAGAAATAACGTAAGAATATATTCCAAAGAAGAGGAAGATACGAAAAGAACGGTATCGTATAAAGGTGAACCGATAATAAGTCGACGAAATATCATCCAGTATCGTCGATTATTATCAATTACATTCAATTGTTATCACTTTGATTCGCGATTTGCGTGCTTACGGCCGAGTGCGTATAAAGCGAGTGTAATTTCGAGCAGGCGTTGCGATATAAGATTTTTATAGAATTTTTCGTCGAATATTCCGATTCAATCTCTCGAAACACAGAGAAAACGAGCCTTCGTCATTTATCCGCGATTTTATGAAATTATAAATTACAAGGAATTACTCTCTCTTGAATCAGTGTATTATCACTGATAAGTGCTTTCAGTTATAAATATAGCATTGCAATTAATAAAAGAAACAGTTAGTTAGGTAATGTTTCAGTCAGTCATATTTTAAAAGATACATCTTTATATATATATAATAATATTATTTATGAGATAAATTCATTAGAAATATAATAAATATCTGACCTTCTGACCAAGAACTTTCCTCATTTTTTATCATATCTTAAGAATGTAATATGCATATAATTTTGAATTTGAATATTAATTATATGAAATCTTATTGCCATAATCGGTGAAACATAAGACGAAGAAGCAAAAGCATAAATATTTTCACTTAAAATCAAGTCAAATACTCGCTAATCTCGGGTGAAATTTTATCACTGTTTTAATCAGTGACATTTTCATTGATTCAGTTTAAGAGGATGATTTGATATACGTGTAATATATTAATTTTTCTTATTAGTTTCACGAAAATGATCTTTTTTTGCCGTTGCGGTATTTTTTTTTTTTTTCGAAGTTTAATAATAATAAGTATAATCGCCCAAATTTGGTTATAAATACGAGTGTAGAAAGCGATATATTTATTTGTTCTGCATTTTTGCCTGATGCTGTCATACATGTGTGTATGCACGTTTTTTGAAAACCTGTTTCTCTGCCCACATAGTGACATGCGCGAGACGTTTCGCGGAAGCGAAATAAAAGCGAAATTTCACGGTCAGATGTCCTTTAATGGTTTGGTCAGAAAAATCTCAAGTTTTTTCAACGGAATTGTGAAGAAATTTTGATAAAATTTCTGTTTTTGTTATAAAATTCTAGTCTTTCATGATTTTGTAAATAATTTATGTAATTTTCGATAACTTATTATTTTTTATTATAAAAAAGATCACGCAACACCATACGCAACGACACACACACACACACACATAAAACTCTTACACTCTAATCCTTAATTCTTACAAGTTATATACAAGAAAGCTTCAAAATTTAAAATAACAGTGTGCAAGATAATCACATTTTTAAGCTTGCTATATAGATTTATAATCGAAAGACATAAATTATTTGACAGAAATTTGCCAAGAGAGTATTTTGATTATTCTTCTTGTGACGAGTATATACAATACATATATTTTAGTCTAGCATACTTTGAATAAAACGACTAAAAAGGAGCACAAGAAATGTTTGAGAGTCGAATGTTAAGAAAGGGGAGAGGGGTGTTTGTGAAAAGAGCGAGGGTCATGTTCTCGATTTCCATCTTGTGGATGGTGAAACTGGTGAACGCGCGAGAAGTTTATGAAACCGTCACACAAACTGTGCTCCTTCGGCCCCGGGTCTCGCATTCTAAATAAAATACCGGCGATGCGACCTTCGGAATGTTAACTTTGAAGGATGACATAGCGACGCGCATGCGCTCGAGTGCAGACACGAGGTTGCTATAAATTTTCGCCAACTTTTGCCGCTCCGTTTGTTTAATCCCCCGCCACCCCCGCGCTCAACAAAGAGCGTCGATCAAAGTTTTATCGAAAAACGCGTATCTTTAATTACGAATATAGCGATGCGTCTTAGCGAGCGATACGCGACAAGTAAATAGGATATCGATATTCAAGAGAAAAATAGAAAAGAAAAGGGGAAGCGAATCTGTACAGTTTTTAAGAAACGCTGGTTGAAATTAAAAAATTCATTTTTTATCTTTTACACAATATACTAATATACGACAAATATAGGAGAAATTAAAAACGCGAATATACAAGGTGTTTCGATTAATATATCGGAATTCAAGAATGGATCTAGTACTTAAAAACAATAAAAGAAAGTTCGTATAAACATATTTAATTTGATCTTGTTTTTATTAAAGTTAATTTTGTATTTTATCGATCTGTATCTGCTTATTTTCGCAAGAAATGATCACTTTGAAACGAGCACTTTACATGTACATCCGTATACATTTTAATATTGATTTTCTAATTCTTTCAAATCTTCCAAATGCTCTCTCGAGCTTGCTGGAAATCTTGTTCACTTGTCCAGCGTTCTAAATAGTGAATTTCATCATATCCTATAAGAAAAAGCCAAGTGAAAATATTTACAAGCGCGTGCATTCCAATATAGAATAGTCATTTCGAGTATCCACATATACACGGAACACTTTATATTTCATTATAGCGTTTCAATACATTGGGAGTAAACGCCTGAAGATAAGCAAGATACAGTTGAAAAACAATAAATATATGATATTTATATTTGATTGCTTTCATTACTAAATATCGATTCTAAGATTAGCTAAATTTGTATGGCATTCCATTTAAATCCGACACCGAAAAAAGATACACAATTAAAAAATTTGATTTAAATTGAAGCAATATGTTGATATAATTGACACATGAATGTATTAAATATTTAACGCAAAAATTTTAACCGGCATATTTTTTAACGAGAAAAGGAATTTTCCAACTGTATAGGTATATATATATATGTGGATCTAACGTAAGATATAGTCGGTACATATCGGCTAAGTAATACGAATGGAAAGAAAAGAGAGAACGAAGCCACTCTGACGCATGAGACGAGCGCGAGAGAGCGAGAGAGTGGCGGAGAAGATGATAAGAGTAGAAGAGAGATAGCATATAGAGGCGCGAGCGAGAAGGTGCGGCGACAGTGGCAGCGACAGCGGGGACAGAGACGGCGATATTACGAGCGATCGCACCCGAACTGCGAACCCCGAACCCCGAACCCGGAGCTCTCGCTCTCGCCTCTCGCGCCCGTCCCAAGTCCCAAGTCCCAAGTTAGTTAGCAGTCGATGCGCGCACGCCACGCGGTCCGGACGTTTGTCGCGGCGCCGCTCCTTTTCCTCCTCTTCCTCCATCCACCTCCGCGCTCCGGTGTGTCGTCGCTCCTTCGAACGGGGCACGTCCGACGTTTACGGAGGGAAACTGTGGTTTGGAAAGTGAGTTCCCTCGAGCGAAAGCGGCTGGCAAAATCTCCGCGATCGCGATGTGACACCGGCTCAAAGAGGCAAATCGAGCATCTGACATAAAAATTACACGTCTCAATCTTTCGATTAAATCGCTCCGCTCCGACCCTGCGTCCGAGAGTTTTGTAGACGTATAGGTGACGGGATCTCGTCGAGAAGAAGAATCGGAACGAGTGAAGCGACAGATTTCGCTAATTTTAAATAGGTAAAGAACAATCGATTTAAATTTATAAGATTTTTCAAGACAAATTATTATTAGCGCAAATATTTCAGATATTTTTCACAGATAAACAATTGTTAACGAGAGTATATAACAGCAATCGCTGACATTGCAGAGCTTATCTAACGTCTAGGCAAATTAGAGAAGAGACAAATGATACAGAGACAGCTGTTATCACTGTCTTAACGACCAGTCTCTTATCTCAATTTTACGTGACAGCATTAAATCTTTTTACCGTAGGATACATATGAAAAATATTGGAAAATTTATAAAAAAATATTAGATATCCGGAGTATTTGGACTCCGGTGACAGATCATCCGGACACACCGGCCTCTCCGACGTTAACCGTAGATCAATGGCGTAATGCCGGCGACAGGATGACGTTTATTAATAACTTTGTGACAGGCAAGTGACACATGTGCGTAGACGCGCGTACAGTCTTCTCCAAACATCGTCGTCGGCTGTGTCGTGAGTTTGTCTGCTTTTTTTTTTTATGGCATGACGATAAATCACGATCATTCCTCGAACCGCGTTTAATGAAGCTTCTCCTTTCAATGCGAGATTACTCGCGAGATGAAGACCGTGACTCATCGACCATCGTCCTCCGGGGCGATGTAATAATTCTCCACCCGCGAATCGTAAAAGTCGCGAGGAGATCGAAACGACACACCCGTTTTCACGGCTACTGCAGATAAGTTTGATAAGTATAAGGGAAGACCGTCTCTCGTATGCGTTGCGTTATCGATCCTTTTGCGTCGCGAAACAAGTTTCCCGACAAATTTTGCGATGATATCATCAGTTTTCGGAAAGTTGGAGAAAAGTTTCGGAACACACGATGAAATTAGTAATTTAAGTATGAGTCAGCCACGAAGGTATTATTCGTGCCATGATCATTTTCCATTATCGTAAAGTTTATTTATTTTTCTATTTAACATCTATCTGATTTATATCATAATGGAGAATATGACGTCACTAATAAAATACGTAAAATTTTATTTCTTATACAAAACCATGCACAAATATTAATAATAATAATAATAATAATAATAATAATAATAATATTTTTTCTTATATTATCGCATTTTTTTTTTTTTTTTACATATACGCGCGTATATATTATTATTCACATAATTATTCTTTATTACAAATAATTTTCTAGCGTGTAAGAAGAATAATAATTTTTTTGAAAAGATTTGCATAAGCTTACAATTAGAGTGTTTAGCGGAAAAACAGATTTTTTGTTCTATCAATCTAACTGCTTATGGCAGACGTTGACATCATCTTAAACGCGCAATCTCTTTCCCCATCTCGTATGTATAATATATTATACAATAAAATCGAGAGCACGAGAGAGATGCGAAATTCAGTGATGAGATCATTGCATGTGCACGAATGTGGGCGTTTTAACGACTCAATGAGCAGTCAGTATATGACCGAAGGTCATGCTTAAGTCATTGGGCGTGTTAACGTTTTTATTCTCGCCCCGCCGAAGAATGACGCGTGGTCGGGAGAGGATTGTTATTGCATATCTCGGTAATCGGGGGAGACGCGTGTTAGATTTTCGCGAGAAACGTTCTTCTTATCCGCGTATTATTTGCATAATCCGCGCACCGACGCGCACCTTCAATTTGTCAGACGCGACGAGAGCTCCAAACGTGTTTACGAAAACTTCTCGGCCTCGCCGTAGTCATCACCACCACGCATCGGCGTAATGGGAGTCGGATAGATTGCAAAGTTACGTACGTTAAAGATGCGGAGACAGTGACGGAGGCGAGCCATTGTCACGGGCGTCGCAATTTAGGACGCTGCTAATTAACCAATTGGCTCGCGACGAGTGAGATTTGCGTCACATCTGTCTTCGCGACGAGAAATAGGTTTTCTCGTCTGTAGATTACGCTGCCGCAAATTTGCGGGTCTCATTTGCAGGTCTCGCGCACAAGCTTGTTATTTTCTCATTAATTCACGATCAAATTGCCGCTGCAACGTTACTAACGCTGCCTCGTTTGACAAATTATTTTACATATCACTGCCGAAACAATACTCTTTCCGTGCGTAAAATAATATTGAAATATTATCCTGTGCTATGCATTGAAAAAAGAAAATGTACTGAACCTAAACAAACCTTTTTTTATTTATTTAAATACTTGCAAAGAGAAATTGTTATTTCAATCGAGCAGCAAACATATTTGAATTATAATAGTAAAATAAAAGCAAAGTATGCTTTTATTTTATGCAAATAAAACAAATTACATAATCAATATTTTTTATCTTTATTATACTAAATTACTTTAAAAAAAAAAAGAAAAAAAGGAAATGGCTGCCCGTTTTATAAAAATACAAGTTTTTTTTCTATTTTAATAATTTTTCATCTTTAAATACATAAATGTTAAATTTTTTTTTATATTAAAATTTTTAATTATTTATTTTAAAACTTATAATTCTTATTGCACGCAACTAATAATTTATTTAATATAACGAAACATTTTTGGAAACAAAGTATATTATATTTATTTAAGTAAAAAAAAAATTAGAATTAACAAAATATATTTATTTAATTAAAAGAAATTTTATTTTTATTGTGTAATTCCAATTATTTTACATGTTATTCTATCTTTAAATTTAATACATTATTATTGAATATATCGTTTTCTCTTGCATTTAAAATATAAAATAATAGCTTTTGTAATAAGAGCGAGAGATATTATTTTTCATCACTTATTCCGCATTCAAAATTTTCTCGAACGATGAAAACTCACAATTACATTTAACTAATTACAGTTTATTGTCGCGTATTACCGAGACATATTCAGTAAACGAGAGTTTCGGATAATATTAAATATTAATGAAAATTAATTTTAACTTTAATGAAATTAACTTTAATCTTAATTTTAATGAAATTGCGAGCTGAGTAAATATTTTCACAATTCCTTTCGCGCAAATGCAACAATATATTTATGTAAATTTTGCTGTCAAGGTTACAAAACGAGACATCAAATTCATCTGACTCAACGCTTTGTTGCTCGTAATTTCTATGCGTCAGCCGCGACATTAAACGCATCTTCCATTAATTATTTATATACATTCTTAAAGGCAAACAGATGGGATTATTAGCGTACTTACAGTCTGCTGATGACGATTTTCTCATGTCATATTTAAAAATTTCAAGTTTTACAATAATTTTTTGAATGACTGAATGTACGTATGTATTACGGAAAAGTAGTTATACAAATTTTCATGCACAATTTTGATTTCTATATCCTTTAAACGAATAATTATCGTGTAAATATGCACAAGAAATGTTGGAAAAAGTTGTCCAAAATTTTGTAGTAATAAAATTATCGTAGATATTTCCGATATCTCTGTGAAAAATCTTTTGTTATAAGGCAGTGAAAAATAAATAAAAATATTAATGATATTCAAGAAATTATTAGATAAAATTATTCGAGATTATTCGAATTCAGAAAAGCGTAAGCATGTTGGGAGTTTTTGAAAATAAAAAATCTGTTACAAAAAAGTTTTATTCTGTATTTTTAATTTATTTTTGCCCGAATCATTTTTGGATTATATCTTTTTTTAATTCATTTCGTATATTTGAATAATGTGTTTTTTTAAAGAATACTTGAACTTTACTTAATAATATTTTTCACATCATTAATATTTACGAAAATATTCACTTTACACGTCTCAGTCCCTACATTGGGCACATTATATCGTTTAATATGCAGAACTCGGCTCATCTTGTGCATGAATCTGAGAAATTAATCCGCTTGCAGTTTTTGATCGTAGCGTTGTGCTTTGCCGCATGTAAACAACATTGTCCGGAGGTGACAAATCTCATTATGATAAAACCGTCGCAGACTTTGCATTAACCGGAACGTGACGTGTATCGTGCAATATGGCGATTAATTAAGCGACGAGATCAGATATGCAAATTCGCCGCCACCTCATTAAACGATGTCGATCGAACAAATGTTCAAAGTTACTCCGCGTTAATGGAATACATTTTGCGTAGATACGTCGAAACTTTGTCCGCGCCTTGTCAGATTGTATTCGGGTGTCTATAATAATTTCATCACATAATTATTGTTTTACTGTGAGAACTGCGAGCTTATTCAAAAATCGTCTATGCGGTTACGTTGGCTAACGAAGCAGTTAATTAATGCATTCATCAGATATGCAAATTAAAAAGTTTTACTTTAAGCGAGAAAATTAATTCCCGAGCTTTTGAATCTCTCTACGAAGTCTTGATACGGGCACGGAGTATGTTTTATCTCGGTGTATTACGTTGTACAATTATAATATCATTGCAGAAAGTAGAAACGATATGGTAAAAATTTAACGCGCAAGTTTTATAATTTTATTCTAAGTGTTCGCGTGTTAAAGTCATCTCAGATTACGTCGCTAAATTATTAAAAGGGAAACTATAATCCTGTTTTTAGAGAGAAGCTATATAAAAACATCTTAT
Organism: Polyergus mexicanus; assembly: GCF_030449975.1. Lineage (NCBI taxonomy): Eukaryota > Metazoa > Arthropoda > Insecta > Hymenoptera > Formicidae > Polyergus > Polyergus mexicanus. Next base: position 3,948,406 of record NW_027223324.1, read on the forward strand.
TTTTGAGAAGTAGATATAATAGTGCATCGGTTTGCGCGTATAAAAATTTTCAGGGTTTATTCCCTGGAAAAACATGGAAAATCTGGAATTCTCAGACATTTCTTTTGTGAATCTGGAAAAAAATTAGGAAGATCTCATGGAATTTTATTGAGGGGATTTATTAAAATAATTCTCTCTTTGATAATTTTGCTCTTATATTGTAAGCAGTTGGCAAGCCAATCGAGTTGTGTTTAAAATAAATTATAAATATTATATATATAAAATTTGCTTATACGAAGCAAATGCTTACGAAAGCTATTCAATTTTTTCAACACATTTGCAAATCTAGCACTTGAAACTTAAGAGGCTTTGTTTTTTTCCTTCGTATGGATGAAAAATATTAGAAAATACATATAATAAAAAAACTTTATTTATAAAACTGGCACATTGAGGGAAATCTTTGAAATATTCTATTTACCTGGAATTTTGAACAAAAGTGCCTGAAGGATCAGAGAATTTTCACTAAAATTTTTCTACAAGATTTGAGTACATATAAATACCCTGTTTTTTAATTTCACGGAAACAATCATGTTGAACATATGATGAAAAAATTATTTAGAAATGATATCAATTTAAAATACTTTTACGCACTTGACTTTATTTTTAGATCGCCGTTAAGGACCTTATTCCGTTATCGCTCGCATGAGTGATCCTTTCGGAAGTTGGTTAACCGGCGACCGACTCTCGGATCGTAGTCTCTGTATATGGGTGGGCTCTCTCTCTCTCTCTCTCTCTCTCTCTCTCTCTCTCTCTCTCTCTCTCTCTCTCTCTCTCTCTCTCTCTCTCTCTCTCTCTCTCTCTCTCTCTTGTGTCTAAACCACATGCTTCGCATACGTGTCACGTTATTATGTCAATCGTTAACACATGCATAAATCCATGAACGGCGAAGGGACTTTGGTATGCCAAGAGCGCTGCCGGATAAAGATAGATACTCGTCGTTAACATAAATCATTGTCAGCTGGAAAATATTTCCGCGACGTTTTAGCCTGTTTTCGAACAGAGAGAAAAACATTTCTCTTGAATCTGTAAAATTATATATTAGTATAACGTATGAGAGAGAACAGCTTTAAATGTTTATCATTATTATTATTATTTTTTTTTTTTAAGTAACGCGAATAATAAAACAAAAGCCAAGAAATAATTAAATTAAAAAATAATTAAAAGCTTATATATTATTTGTAATATATCGAAACCAACAAATATTTGTATATAATAATTATTTCTATTAATTAATATTAAAGTAACGAAATGTGCAACATTTACAATATGATAATATGAGTTGCGGTAGCGTTAGCATTTTTTTCTCCAGCATAGGATTGTTATTTGAGGCTCACTCTCTGGAGCATGATTGCGTATGTTACTTTCACGTATCACGTATAACACGATTTTAGCAAAAATTCGCGCGACGTAAATTGGCACTTTGGGCGAGACAAAGCTTATATCTCCAACGCTCTTTGATGTGTATAAAGGATGTAATGCATAACCGCGACATACCAATATCAATTTGTTATTATCATCAATTTCCTTATGTACGCATATAACATTGATGATAGAGAATTTATTAAAATTATCCAACCTAAAGTCTCGTTACGAAACAAGTAGAAATAAATTTTTTCTTAAATTTAGATTCTCTCTGCACAAAATAATTGAAAGTAATATTAAAGATTTCTCTCTCCTCTCTCTCTTTCTTATATTTGACATTATAAAATATTAATATAAATTAATATTTTCTTGAATACGATTCATCCAAACTCTTAGAGTTTTTAATACTAATTATGAACAACGACATAGATAGCTCTGTGGATATAATGTGGATCTTTTTACAAGCTCATTCTTGGAAATCCTCTTTGCGTAATTAAGATTCTGGATACCGTATCCCGTGTCACCTGGATACGTACAAACGGAGCTCGTTATGAAGTATTTCTCTCAAGTGACGGCACGCTCGTTTCCCGTTGGAGAAGTAAGCCGTCTCTTGCCTCTTTCAATATTGCGGAGATTAAGTTTGCCTTTTAATGAATTCACTGTTTTTGGCGTCGAGTACATTGACGAGACGTAGCCAACGTTTCCGGCTGCTGTCTTTGGTCGAGGAAAAAATAGCGCACGCAAATATTCCATTGTTTCATTGCAGATATAGCTATCTATCTCATACAAAACAATATAGAAAATATTTATTACTATTATTTTTGTTTATTTATATATTCTGGGATAGAAATTTTTTTTTAATATATTGTAATTAAATAATTAAAATATTTAATATATTTTTAATATATTTAATGTACAATAATACAATACGTTAAAAATATATATTCTCTAATTAATGTTCTCTAATTAATTTAGCAAAATTATAAGACGGACTCAATTTTTTTACGAGATACACTTTTCGTTATTTGCATTAAACGCGATACCAGCAGAAATTCGATACCACCGTCGAGAGTGTCTATATTGATCGGTGATATTTGAAGAGAGGAAAACTACCCTTCTCTCTGTCGTATCTCTCTCGTGTCTTTATCTGCTCGTGTCCTTCGTTTGAGGCCGTACGCCATCGTGCTCTCTTTCGACGAGAGAACGAACGGTGCGCAAATACTGTGAGGATGCCGAGCTCTCTTTGGACCCTTAATGGATCTACTGTTTACATCCCCGAGAAGAGTATCGGCGGATGCTCTCGCAATTGCGTCGCGCTTCGAAAATCAATTCTCCCCATCGCATCGCGGAACAGCATTTCCGCCCGCGGAATTTTACGATTCGTTTCTGCAGAATCTCTTCGACCGATCGCCGCCCGTACCAGACGGCGCCATGCCTGATGTCTATGAGAATCATCGACGATATACGGCGAATATCATTTACGAGTCTGTAAGATGAACCGAAGATATGTTTTATTATAATATTTTTACTACATGAAAATTATTCTTTGGATACGCTCTGGACAGATAAAAAATTTAATCGTGTCACGAAATCTTATTTGCAGTTTTCCGAGGAAAAAAAATTATATATATATATAAAATAAATGTCGAAAAACATGAAATTGTGTCTTTATTTTTCGCATCTCTATTTGAGCATACAAATTATATTCGCACGTAATGAATATATCTTTTACAGCGACCGTACGATTTTTGCGGAAACGAATTTTTCGCGGTATCTCAAACATCATCATTTATATTTAATGTATTTTAGGTATTTTAAAAAATGTGGATTTTAAAACCCGTTGCATCATTACGGCAGCAGCTAATATAATTCGCTGAATCGCAAATACCGCATACCTTAACGAGCAACGATCTTGCAGTTTTCTCTATGTTTATAACGAGATAGATATGCGAATTAAATGAATTTAAAAGACTGACGAATTCGAAAATATTAATAACGAAGTGAGATCAACATATGCGCATCTCGTTAAAATCAGCTTTGTTCTCGAATTATGACAATATTCATTGCCTCGTTACTAACCGGCGCAATTACTTGAAATATTCCCATAGGACATTTTGCATAAATTTCATCACGAAATGCTTGTTTGGTGCCCCCTCCCCCCCTATCTCTCTCTATACCTATCTATCTATCTCTCGGCACGCTTTTATTTGTAACGCGTTATTATGAGATCTCGTAATTTGATTTTCCGCGCCGAAATACAGAGAGAGAGAGAGAGAGAGAGAGAGAGAGAAGTTCGACGTTAGCGACGAACTTTTCCTATAAATTGAATTGATTTCATTGTTTGTCGCATTAAAACTCTAACTTTTCCATTAGACCATACTCACAATTAATTTCGCGACAATGATTTTCGCGTAGTAAGTTCGGAGAACAAGTCGCATCGCAAAAACTAGTTGCACAAAACGGCTTTTATTATTTTTCTTTAATTGCTTTTCCATTACTGGCTTCTCCGCGACGGTCGAAAGTAAAGCTTGTGTCCTGTCGAGGACACTGCTGGCGCACTTAACATCTTAAGAAGAAATAATAGGAGATGTAATCGCGAATCGATGCGATAATAATATTCGGCAACAAATGCAGTTGTTTCATCGTCGATTTTATTGTTAGTCCAGAAAGTGGATTTGTTGTCAATTATTTCTTTATCTCCATTACACATATTACTTTTTATACAGATATATTATACAAAAAATATAATTACAAAAATCAAATACATGGAATGAATAGAGATATGGTGCGAGAAAACTAACAAAAAAATTAGAAAATATATGGCGGAGATATTTGTCGCGGGAAGGGGTGTGAGGGGGCGGGGGTCAAGAGTCTAATAAAATATACTTTATTCCAATCGTTATTATACTTGCAATAAAATAAGAAATTTTTTTGCATTTTTATGCTCGTTAACATCGATAGGATTCCTTCTCGCGTTATTATTTATTCGAAATGTATTTATATTTCGCATCTCATATATTGTACAATATAATTGAATATTCTTTTCGCCAAACTCTTTCAATTAAGATTAGATTAGATTAAATCTAATTTCATCAGCCGAGTCTTTCCCATTCGCGTGTACAACCGCATTAAGCGTTAAATATGGTGATTCTTATCAAGAGTCACATTTTTATCGATGCTTCCGGTAAATCTTGGGTAGCTTTAGCAAGTTCGAGAGAGCATCAGATTAAGAGAGACCATTACGAGAGACTACGCGACTGAACATCGATTCTCTCCCCCTTAATTCGGGGGAAACGACATTACCGCGCCCTTACCACCGACCGGTGCCCACTAATATCATCGTCGGACCATGAAATTTCCAGCTGGAAGCGGCTCGCAGTATTCCACGGACGTTAAAGCCCCGTAATTGCATCGTCGCAAGCGAATTTCACGAAATGGTCGCCTCTCTCGAGAAAGCACGGCGACGCAGTGCGCGTTTCCACGTTATCTTCTCGGGATGCTCGCTCGCCGAATGTTAATTAACGGTGAAAGCGTTCGCAAAGATCTTATCGTTACGCATACTTTGCACGCTAGAGAAATATGAATTGCTCCGATATGAGACACAAGATAAATTTCTATTCAATTGAAAGCTCGACTGTGAAAAATTTTCTAAAAAAAAAAAAAAAAAAAAAAAAAAAAAAAAAAAAAAACATACATTTTTGTCTGAATTTTCAGAGATCTGGGTCTATAAAAGAAATTTTGGACAATCTGTCTTGTTAATTATCAGAGTCGTCTTTTTGAAAGTTCAGAAGAAAGTTCAGAACGTGTCTGAAAATTTAGACAGCATTCACGACAGCAAAAACGTTTTGTCTGAGAATTCAATCGGTTTTTTTTTTTCAATCGGGTTGATAAAGATATGATTTCAATAAAATGTATATTTTATTAGGCTTGTAACACAGACGGGGGCCTCTACGGGGCCTCTCTTTTTCTCTATTATATAAATTTATTCCTTTTATATATCTGTTAAATGATAGATATGTTTACTATCGTGTAAACAATTTTATCATTCGATATACGTATATATCGTATTTAATAATGGCGTGACGTAATTATTTCCAAATCGAGAAATCCTTTCTCCATTCGAGTCTTTCGCAGAGTTTCGTCGTATTTTGGCTGCCGATTTCGGCCTCGCTTACTAAATTTAGTTGGTTGTCCGAAGCAACCATCTTGGAATAATCCTCTTTCGGCGTTTAAGCTATTTCGAAAGCTCTTTAAGCTCCGAGTATGCTCCTTCGTATCTCTCATCGTTGCTCTCTATCTCAAGGACTGGACTTTAAAGCCTGATTCACACGCAACTGCAAATACTTAGCGGCATAGCACAATGATCCCGAGTACGTGACGAGATTTCGTGATTTTCTGCAGCGATATTTCGCGATCTTTAGTCTGCATTAGTGTTTATTAACATTATGTTATACATCACTTGACCGATAACATATTTCAGACATTTCTTATTATATTACGTGCCAAAGCAATACATTATCCTAATAATTATGTCAAAATAATATATAGGAATTATATTGTTCTATTCTATTGTATTGTTTAAAAAATTTAATTTTATTTCAACTCTTTGTCTAAATTTATCTTTCTTAATGATAAAAAATATTAATTATTGATTAATATATTATAAAGAAATTAATGATGTAATCTGTCTCAAATACATCTCCCGACACATATTATATATTTACATCTATAACAATATTTTTTACATAATTCTTTTAATGAGAAAAATTACATTTTTCTACGCACTGTAAAAAAAAATTTTTTTAATTTTGAACATATTTTTGTCTGAATTTTCTGGATCTGGATGCCTGAAGGAAATTTTGGACAATCTGTCTTAATTATCAGAGTCTAAGTTTTTCTGAAAGTTCAGAAGAGTGTATCTGAAAATTCACCGGCGGTGTGTCCGCAAAAAACCCGCGGACACTTTGTCTGAAGTTTCAGTCAGTTTTTTTTCTTTTTCTTTTTTTACAATGTATATATATATATATATTGTACTTAGTCGCGATATCAAACTATTTCGTTTGAGTACAGTTGCAATATTGTTCAGCGGAATTAAGAGACCGCGTCGCGAGCGTTATTTTATCGGATTGTGTTTTACATAAATATCGGCCGAAACAAGCGCCGCGAAAGAAGGACTCGTTCCACTCATCCGTCGCATTTTTTCGAAATCCGCGGACGTATATTCACGGTCCATATATCGCGGAACAGTGCAACAACCTCCCGATGGTTATTTCGGGGTGGATCTCGTGTCGTGGAACGCGGCCGTGCGAACTGCGCGAGCTCTGCGGCAGATACACACGCGCGTCTATCTCCCGGAAAATTAATTCGCTCGGGTCGCGCCCGGGATGCATATACCATATGTATAGGTATACATGGACTGTTCGTTCTAATCGGCCAGACGTCAAAAATTTGACTTTGCGCATACTGAGAAAGTATACTCGCAATAGCCAGAGTTGAACGGCGTGTCGAAGTGATGCTTGTCGGAGGATAATTTAATGACCTGAGATAGAAAAAGAGGTGAAAGAAAGGTCGTTCATTCTGTTGCCGTATGGAGAGAAGTGGAGAACGGAAATAAAAAATCGATATATGAAAAGTTTAAAGGCGGTTACGCAAGTCTAACATATAAATATCTTTCTATTCTCTGTTCGCCTTCCCTCGAGGATAGACATCAGTTTCAAAGTGGCATGCTTGAACGATTTTTATTTTTAAATCGTACACTACTTGAATTATACATTAATTGTAATGTTTATGAATAAAAAATTGTGAGTGATAGGTAGAATATTTGAAAAAAAGAAATGAGAAAACTGACTGAGAGAGGGAGAGAAGAGAGAGAATAAAGACGAGGAATTAATAATGAAATAAAATTCCAATAAATATATTTGACAATTTTTCGAAATATATATAGTGACAATCTTAAATTTACTCTTAAGATATTAAAATGGATGTAAATTTTTACATTCACAGTATCAGTTACGTATATATTTTTTTCACATATTACAATATTGCAAAATGTTGTTTATTTATTATTGCTGTCGCCAACAATTATCAGACCATTTTGGTTGGATTAGGACGGACACTGATTTGGGGTTCGGTCGGACATTCGTAAAATACGTGTTAGGTGTAATGTGCTACTCGTTGTAAAATCGCATTAGGCGCACACCCGATAACCGCAAACCGCGATAACAGTATCGCATTACGTTGCCTGTTACATATGTATATACGATGGACACGCATCGTATAAATTACGTACTTTCTTTTTAGCCATAGGTATAAGCTTGCCGATCAAACGTACAACTGTTCTATTTCTTACGTAGACAATCCACAAATTACATATAATTGGTTACTATATATTAATATAAATTATACCCACACGTGTTTATAATTTATATTATGTATAAAATAACTATCAACTTATTAGTATAATACCGATTTCATTACAATCAATATTTATATTGTAAATAAGGATTATACATATACAATATAACCTTTTATAGAACAAAATATTTAATTTTAATCTAATTATATCTTCAATTTACTCGTGTGTCATATACTTATTCAAATACCTTGAATTTACACCCTCGTTACATATTTTCTCAAATTCGTTTAATACTATGCGCGTGCGCGTGTGTAGGGGAAAGTAAGGTAAAACCGGGTACTTTTTTGGATTTGTCTTCTTACGAAAAATCTGAGAGTAGAAAGAATGTTGCCGACCGTTAGTATATAAGTCTTTAGTGAACCTTAAACTATGAGAAAATAAGGCTAGTTGCTGAAAAAAAAATTTTTGCTTACCAAGAATAACAGGATTTTGTGGAGAGGTCAAAGTACCCGGTTTTGTCCTACCGATAGGGTCAAACCGAGTATCCATTCGAAAATATGCAAAACATCATGTAATTACAAAATCTAGATTTATTTTTATCAAAATACAATATAAAGATGTATTCTATTGACAAAAATCACGAATAAAAATATCCTCTTGTTCGCGCGGATAATATCAGGACTTGCTTATTTAACTTTTTAACTTTAGGGGTCTCAAAAAGCTTTATTTCTTTTTCTAAGCGTTAGTTTTCGTTTTCAACTGCTTTCTGTAAAGACACAAAGTCATGATAACGATTCTTCCTCTTTTCATTATATGACACATGTAAGTATCCGGTTTTGCCCCACCACGAGCAAAATAACAAATATGGTAGTTGTAGAAAAAGTGCACGATGATTCGATTCTTGCCTCGATATCGATCTTTTCGGGGCTAATAAGTTTGAACTCCAATTTAAAAAAAAAAAAAATTGTGTGCACAGGGACACTGTTCGTTTTAAAATAATAATGACGCCAATCTACAACTAATAATACAAGTTAGCCATAGAACAAACAGAGGTACCCGGTTTGACCCAGCTCTCCCCAATATGCGTATTTTCGCGGATTGCATTACTAGCTTTAGCAATCCGGGCCGCGTTGTAGCCGCGTTTTCTCATATTCGTACGGTATCCGGTCTTCATCCCTCGAATTTTTTACGAGCATGCAGATTCACCATCCGCGATTACATTCCGCTCCCGTCAATAATCTGGAATCAATTAGTTCACAGAGCGACCGTTACCGCCGCCGTTAACGAACTCGCGGATAATCAATTTTCGGGAGGCAATTATTAGCTTTACTCGAGCAAAGTGGCCTCCGTGCTACGGGTGCGTTCGTCATCCGCGAGATCCTTTAACGCCCCTGCACTCTCTTCTGGATAGTTAATATCAATTTTCGTCGCCTCCCTTGCCGCTCCGGCTCCGGGGGCAATATCAATTTTCCCCGCCGTGAAGTGGGAGATTTTCGTCTTTTATTACGTCAGCAATCATTCATCGGGTTCGGCACTTTCTTAATCGCTCGTCTGGAAATTACTTATTCACGCGATTCTTTCACCGTCAGTTTTGACGGATTAACATGCGCGCGTTCCTCTCGCGCCTCCTAATTTTACGCGTCAAGTTACGAATTGAGTTTTGATGCAACTCACACAACAAACAACGATAAAAATCTCACGTTTCCGCAAATCCCGACTCTGAATCTAATCGTTGCAACAAATATCGGTTGGATTTACGGGAGGAGTGAGAAACTCTACGATTTTTTTATCAAATGTACGAGTATATCGTAATTAATAAGTCTTAAATTTTATTTTCTAATTTTATTTATTCACTTAGAGATATCTTTATTTACATAGCTGTGCGTGTAAAATTCGTAATGATTCATTTTTTACTCATGGAGTCGATAATTTTAATATCGTGTCAAATTTGTGAACAATTTCAATTGTAAACAGATGGATAAATACTTTTTGTTAAATAAATTTTTTTTTTTTAATAATATCTAATTGAAAATTTGTAAAAAATATTGGAACAAAAGAACAATAATGACGTTCTAAATATCTAAATAATCGTGCGCGTCTGCATGATTCAAATCAAGATTCAATATATTATCTAAAATAAAAAGTAGGAATATTTTTATTTTAAAATTTGTCATATTTGGTTAACGGAAAGGATTAAAAAAATTCTTTTGCTAAAAAAAACTATAATATACATCTAAATCTAGAAATTAAATATCTCTAAAAAAATGTTGCTTTCTTATTTTATAATAATAATTTTAATATAATAAATATAAATTTAAAATAATATATTGTATTGTATTTTTCGATCTATTTATAGATTCCTCTAATTCTTTATATGCTGCTCTTTATATCAGTTATGTTTAATCTTTCTCTCACAAATTTCACATTTTCGAGATATTATTCAAAATCGTTATTTCTCCCTCACATAAATTATATGATAGGTATCCGACGTATTTCGGACGTTTCTCATATTCACACGCGAACTTTTCTCATTATTCCGATTAGCGGATATCTATGTGCTCGTAACCATAGATTAAACATTTCGAGAGCTCTTCAATGTGCGCGCCGACAAAGATCGAATATCGAGACTCGACTGAAATTCACGAGAGGAAAAAAAAAAAAAAAAATATATATATATACATATAAAAAAAAACCATCTCTCATTCGCTTTGATTGCGCGCCGCTCATCCGCTGAATCCCACGAACGAATCATTAAAAGCTTTAACGAACCCTTTTGCGTGTAATCGATGAATCCGATCGAAAGCCGACCGTCGACGCCGCACGTTCATTTTTTCGCCAAGTGGAACGGCGTTAACGCTTAATCGCTCATCCCTGAGCACGAAATTGTTGGCACACTTGATAATTATGGAATAAACTATATATTGTGTCTTGATGCGTAGACGCAGATGATTTCAATATCTGGTCACGCGCATAATCGCGTTTTAAAATCTTTGAAATATAATTGTATATGGAGAAAGTCATGAATATCATCGACTATGTTTGACATTAAAAATGTGAACGATTATAATTTTTTTTTTTTTTTTTTTTTTAGCTAAAGAATTAAGAGAGTAAGTTTATAGGATGCTGCGGCAATATTCATTTTTTTTTTTAATTTTTCCTTATTACTGAATAATCATAAAAATATATGCAATTTAAGTGAATCCTATGTTTCACTGAAATTAAACGAGCTTCTTTTTACATTAGAGGACACTCTGATTTTCAGAAAGCAGATCTATGAAACGTGCCTTCTTTCTCGCTTTGCATCATTAAAATACAATACATAATATCGATACAATTTAATAATGCAATTTAAAATACATACATTTCCATTGGAAATGGATTCGACGATTGATCAAAGTTTCAACAATCATTTATTAATTCAAGAATCGAAAATGGAGTATCCGAAAACATTTTACAAGTGTACTCTGTCAAATGTGTGAATGACACGTCACGCGAAAAAAAAAAACAAACCACGTTATTCCCGTGTATATCGGCGGAAAAAGTATCGTATGATTTTCAACACGTTGTAACACGATGTAATTGCAAAATGGATAAATGAACCTTAAGTTGAGACACGCGTGCATTGGCTAATTCGCCGTGAATGGAGAAAGGATATAGATGTAATATTCTATGTAAATCTGCGAAATTTCCATAAAACAATTATATCCGAATTACCGTTGTTTACTAGCCGAGTTAATGCTGTGTTCATATAAATCTCATCCGGCACTCCCGCCAGAATCGTGTAAACGCGAATCTCGACGCTATTAGCATTTACACGGACATCATTAGCTCTCGTAATGGTTAATTAATTCGAATCCTCCGACCTTCTGTCCAACAGCTTGGCCGCGTATACATGTATCGGATTACGTGATTAACTTGTCGACCATTCTCTATTTGTTTTTATTTTTGAAGGAAATATTTTAATCCGAGAAATCTCTTTATCTTTTTATTCAAATTCGATAAAATTTTCTATATACCATATCGATGATTTTTTTCGTGCTAGTTTATCATGTCTCGTGAGATTATTTAGTCGCGTAATTTTTAAACGTGAGAAATCTTCTTATTAATTACATACATATATATTTTGTGAAAAATTTTACGCCGGGATTGTACATAAACACGCACTTTAAGATAATAAATTTCCCAACTTTAAACGTATACGTGGAATCCTAGGCTTTTCAAGCTCGATTTAGGTCTACGAGATTATGTAATTAATCTGCAAGATTAATCGCGAGATCGTTTCGATTTATGTCGCGATAAATTAAAAGGATTAGCCGAATCCGCGCGCAATGTGTAACGCATATGTTTCGAAAATTACTCTTGTCCCTGTAATAATTCATCTAGATCTAGAATGATACACATTAATCGTAATGTACTACGGACGAACGATGTATCTAATCCGGGTAATAATTCGATTGCATCTTCTCATCTCGTTGGCAGTAATGCGAGCATGCGAGCAATAGCGTTTTACAAAAAACGAGAATCGCACGCGTCAATCGAGAATTAAATATTTATTACTCTGTAAAAAAAAGATATTCGGGAGACGTCGTCGGCAAAGATGATCAATGGGGTGAGGCTCTCGGACGTCGGACGAGTAATTAACCAAAGATGATATAGAGTGTTCCGTTTTACGAATATCGCCACGAACGATATTAATGATTCCTCTTATCGCGGCGATGCAGCGAGCTCTCGAGAGGGAACAGCTCGACAGCGTGACAATAACTTTCCGTCGCGTGTCCTCGTACGCGACCACCGTTCATCGCTCACTACGCGAGCCTCGACATCATCGAGCACAATCGTAATGCATGAGAGGGAGAGACAGAGAGAGAAAGAGAATGCGTTTGTGTATACAATTCCATAAGGGTATGTATGGAATTTGCGAGGCCGACAATCCACTTTCGTACATCGTCGCAAAGTACGCAGTGGCCGCACACTGCTCGAGGTAGAATGCATTCGTTTCGCAATTCTCGATCGGATTTCGGAGAAGGGGAGGTTTTCCGTTGTCTCGCGTGTTTCGTTTAAAAGCGTGGTTCCCGTGGGTTCCCGAGTCACGCGGTGATCGATAAAGGGGGTGGAATCAAAAGACGCGCTGTCGAGTACTCGCTTTATTACGCAGTTTTAACAGCTACTCCCTTCTGACGAGATCGAGAAAGATATCACAGACTATATTGAGATAAGAACGGTGCAGTTGTTGGAGCGAATTATAAGGTTGAAAAAAAATGTAAGGTTCTTTTTATAAAATATTTTGTATCTATTTTTCATGCAATTTCAAGGGATTATGTTATATCGCGGGTACATCGGTACATATAATGGCATTATTTGCGATGAAATATACGGATTTTAAAAGCTAATGGCCAGAATTATTTGTTTAATCAATCAAGAACTCTACAATTATTGAAAATAAATCAAAGCTCTCAACAATTAACGAGTTTCCATGAAACGTGAGATGCTAGCTTCACACACCATTAAAATTGTACGATACATATACAATATATTACATATACATATGTAAAAAAATATATATGTATATTTTCATACACACATTAGCGCTGTTATTTACGCATAGATAATACACGTTAATATCAAAATTTGCTGGTAAATACATTGTCAAACAATGCTTCCCGCCACGACAGATCTGTGATGTACAATATCAATCAGATCGATGTAATGTCACATTAATCTACAAATTCACGCACATACGCAAACAATTCTTCGCCCATCTTGATAGGAGATAATTTTTGACAAACTTATTTAATTAATTCAATTAATATTTATCATTAAATTGGTTAATGTTTATCAATAGTACTACTCTACTATTGAGAACTTAACAATTTCTACGTAAGATTTATATAATATAACATAGACATAATGATATATTTTGAGAAGACATTTATTCGCGGTGAACATTCTTAGTCAAAAGTATTTATTATTCTTTTAATATAATTAATTATTAAAACAAACACAGATAGTTAATTGACAGGTAACTGTCATAGCGTGTATACGATATTAAACGTCTCATTTTAACTCGTACTAGATCATAATCATTATTAGTGAATGCGTTAATACTCTTGTTTTGAGAATTCCATTTTTTTTTTTTTAAATACCGAGCATCTGCCAACATGTAGACTTCTAGATGGATATCGCGAAAGAATAGCGCAAGTGTCTAAACTATTCGGAAAGACGAGATATCGTAAATGTTTATCGTAAAAAAATGGCCGTGGAAATGAAAATTGCTGATCGCCACGTGACGCTGAAGAGACAGATGGCAGATGACAGATGACTTGCTATCTGTCCCCTATTGAAACGATTTCGTAATATATCAGACGTGTATAAGCGCCCATTGTATAGGATGAAAATAATTTCGTCGATCGCGGTTTGCGAACAACCGCATCGCGTGCTGATTTTACACCGCGTTCTCTCCCGCGCATTCCCACGGATAACGCAGACGGGAGTCGAATACAGACAATCATGACAATTTGCATTTCTCCTGTCTGCCGCGTGTTTCATCACCTCCACCTTTCTCCTCTCCTCTCCTCTCCTCTCCTCTCCTCTCCTCTCCTCTCCTCTCCTCTCCTCTCTATATGTTCTCATCTCCATTATCTCTATCGGCTTATCGAATGTGCCTTTGGCGCAAATCACGTCTGATTGAGATTTCAGGCTGGATTCGTGAATAGAACTTGATTTATCGGCCTATATGTACGCGCATCTACTGATCTCCCCTGCAGGCAGCGAGCACGCCAACGGCAGCGAGTGCATTAAACTGCATTTCGCTGATTATATCTTCGACAGCCATTTTTTTTTTAAGAATGTATATGTTACGTGTGAAAACATTGACAAAAGCATGAAAATTTTATGTAGACTATTCTACCTATTTCTTCCGAGTATTTCAGGGGATATTCACGATTAAAAGTTTTTCGCATAAATTAAGAAAAATATTAATTACAACTATTTTCTTTTACGAAGACGTTAAAAGTCATATTATTTTGTGATACTTCAATTTTTAATTTTTTTCTACAATCCAGATTTATTTATTCCATTTTCCAAACAATATAAACGTAAGAAATGTCTCTCTCTCTCTCTCTTTTTTTTTATTTTGACAGCTTTTTGTTACTATTGTACAGCCAAAACATCCTTAAAATAAAAAGTTGGAGATTTTTTGAATGTTCCAAATTAGAATCTTTTAGCAGTTAGAAACTCTGCAATTCTCATAACACTGATGTTAGCATAATCTCCTTGTAACGTTCTACTATTAGCGGCGTGCATTTTTTACATTCTATGCTCGCTGAGATCTTTTTTTAAACTCACGACGCCTTGTAAGCAAGTCCACCTAAGCACCTTCGAGTCTCTCGCAAGCCTTCCTTGTCCAGAAAAGTGACGCGAAACGACCAAGTTCCAGGAGAAATTTATGCGGCGTAATAAATTCACAAAGTTCATTCTGACGCTGTTTATCGCTTCCATTACTTTTGGCGCTCGACGAAATAACTCGGGATGCATCGAGCACGATGATAGCGCGGAAAAATATTGCCGCGATAGTTTGTTCAGTTAAATCGGACGATCGATAGTTTGTTCAGTTAAATCGGACGATCGATGTCGCGATATCGATGCCGACGAAGAAAGTTATCAAAGCTCGGGAGAGAGGTTCGAGAATTAAATTTGCATGTATATTTAATTTATATGTATCGTGTACAATTACATATAAACGCTGCTATTCAAAAATCGACGATTATTCACGCACAGCGTCAGCTTCAAAATAACTATCTCGCGCTATCTTTAACTATCGAATTTTGCGGAACGAAATATTATGATTTTTTTTTTCTCGCAAACAGTTTGATATAGAACGCTATTATCCTATTTTACACATTCGCTGCTAATATTTCATTAGCTACCCGATGGTCGCCAGATAAATTTCAGAAGAAAGTCTCCTACATTCTAGACCCTATGTGCATAACGTACGAGAAAAAAGGGAAGAGGGGGGGATATTATTGATTGTCGATTCGCGAGGCGGGTAAAAAAAAAGCGTGAGGTTGGGTAGGTGAGAGGGGAGGGAGAAGGCGTTTTCCGGGTACCTAGATTTAGCTCTCTAACATCGTAGACGCATTACACGTCCGGTGCATCGGTTTGCACCGGGTGCGGCCCGTTTTCGTTTTAATTCAAGCGCACGGTTGGCATTTACCACCCCGATGAAGAAAAAGCTGAGGAGGGGCGCCCGCGTCTGGCGGTATGCAATGCTCGTCGCTCGTCGCGTGCACGTGGCGTGCACCGGGGGCTGACAGTGTAACGTGTAACTGCATCCCGTGGTAAAATTCCAGATGCATGTGTGGTGGTACCTATCCCGGAAAAATATTGCCCGTACATCGTAAAAGCTCCGCGGACAAGATTGTTTTTCCGTTGTATCGCTTACAATGATAAATAATCATGTTGAACTATGCGATCGGCGTGTACCACACCTGGCAATGTGTATATATTTATTTTGGGTAAATGTCTAAAAGTGCCACTCCAACGAAAATTCAAGTTTTTTTTTTTTTTTTTTTTTTTTTTTTTTTATAGCAATCAACGCAATTACAATATTATAAAAATAAAATCAATGACAATTTTTAGAGGCAAGTTTTTTGTAAAAAGTTATTAACGAAAAGAGTGCGTGTGCGTATGTTCATAAACAAGGAGGAACGTTTTATTAAATGGATAGGAATGGATGCGTTGAATAATTGGAGATGTGAGAAGGATTAAATAAAAATGGCATAAATAAAATAAAAGAGAGGTTGCTTAAGTTTTTTAATAGAATGATTATGAAAATCATACGAGGTAGCTGATATATGTATATACTTTTTATATCCAAGGATTTTGTTGAAAAAGATTTTTGAATTTTTCGGCATTTGTTGCAATAGATATTGTGAAAATCATCCCGCATCGTTTCGTATAATATCGTAAAAAGTTTTAAAAAGCTTTAAGAATTCGCTAGATTGCCAAGTTATGTATATCGAAAAAAAAGTTTACGCAAGATTTTAATCCCATTCGCAAATGCGCTGCATTTAGCCTGGGAAA
This sequence comes from Polyergus mexicanus, assembly GCF_030449975.1. Classification (NCBI taxonomy): domain Eukaryota; kingdom Metazoa; phylum Arthropoda; class Insecta; order Hymenoptera; family Formicidae; genus Polyergus; species Polyergus mexicanus. The sequence goes on from NW_027223324.1 coordinate 3,965,243, forward strand.
AAACGCACATATGCGTATCATATATATATATACAATATGTCATATCTTCGTGAAATACATTGCATAGGCTTATTAAACTTTAACGTGACAATTGTTAATTTAACACATGAATGTATTAAATATTCGACACAAAAATTTTAAACGGCATATTTTTCAATAAAAAAACATAAATTTTTCAACTGTTTAAGCAGACTCTAAAATTAAGAATATAAGAGTAAGATTTTCTCTATAATTTTTCGAATGTGTTTCCTTTTGTATGCAGAAGTCGAGGAGCGCTCCAGCGGAAAGGCACGCGGCGGCAAACTAGCGCGTCGTGCGCGCTCCTTTAAGGAGGACTTTCTGGAGAAGCTCTCTCACATGCGTTCCCCCGGTAGCGGTAGCGGCGGGGGCGGCGGTGGCGGTGGCGGGGGCGGAGGCGGCGGTGGCGGTGGCGGCGGCGGGGGCGGCGGTGGTGGAGGCAGCGGGACGGGCACGAGGGCCGCCTCGCCCTCGTCACCGCGAACGCCGCGGGACAAGAGCGTCCCGGGCTGCAACAATCCCGGCAATACTCTGGACAAGAATCCCCTACGTGATCTGCACATCCATGTGCGGCAGGTCCAACTGGCGCTGCTCCATTTTCGGGATGTCGTGTCCAAGAAGAAGCTCGAGATGCTTCCCGGGAACGGCACGATCGTCCTTGATACCGTTACCACGATACACAACGCGTTAAAGTCCTATTTGCTCTACGAGAACAGGTGATTGTTGATTTCATCGTAGAAATATAATCTTATCCAATAGTAATCGATTATAATCAATTCCATCTAGCTTTAGTCTTTTGGTGTACATTGATGTAATAAACATGTCATTGCAGTTTTTTTTTTATGACAGAAAGAAGCATAATTATATAAATAATTAGATTGAAATCATTGCGCGAAACAGAATCAATTTATGTTTTTTATGCTGCTAATTCTATATTCTGGCATTGTTGCAGCTCCACATTGGGATCCGCTACGAATCAAGTGTACCAAGCGTTAGCGCAATTGCTGAAACTCTGCGACGATGTATTGCTGCATGGTGATCAATCCTCCGCTCTGGACACCGAGAACGTGACGCACGTTATCGGGCTGGTCGAGGAAGCGGTGAAAAATCTAGTGGCACTGGCGCACGAGAAGATTGCTAACAAGCAGAAACCCGCGTCTGTTGCGAATAGTAATAGGTAATTTACAGCAATGAAACAAATGGAATTTCAATGCGGTATGCCTCGAAATAGCGAATGAAGAGAGAAAATAGTTCCTATGCCTTCGCATCATCAAAATCAAGGAGCACAAGGAGCGAATATTGGAACAAATATAAATTATTATAAATGCATTAATATTATAGAAAGATAACGTAAAATAATTTCCAAATGATATCGATTTTTATATGCGATGTATCAGAAAATTATATAATATTTTGTTTAATATCGTAGAGGATTAAAATGTAAACCATTAAAATGTAGAAATGAAACTATTAGGACTAGACTGGGAGAAGTTTACTGGGAGTATTTTATCTGCGTTGACTTATTAGAGCAATATCGCGATATAGATCGTGCTTGAAACGTATTTTTTTTTCTCGGGGAAAAAATTCAGTAATAGAGACACTATAAATAACATAAAAAAATAATTTATTAAAACTTAAACTTGTTAGAACTTCCGGATACGGGTCGGAATTAACGCAAAGAAACTCTCTGCCGGATATACCTTTGACACCAAGAGAACGCCAAATATTGGAGCAAACGGCAGCGAGCAGTAGCTTGATTCGCAGCTCGCATAGTTCTGAATCGATCTTGCGGGATTCTAGTCCACCGCCGAAACCTCCGTTGCCCGACAGGTAATACTCGTTTTTTGTTATAAGGGAGAAGGATAATAAATCACTTGTCATCGTCGGCGGTTGAACGTAGAACTGCACGATCCCTTGTAGAACAAATGTATGTTTGTCGGAGGAAAACAGCTCTTCCGGTACACCTCCTCCGTTGCCGCCGAAAAGAAGAACGAGGACCCAACAGCTCCTCGACGAGTCGGATGGTCTTCTGGCATCTAGTCTTGATAGAGTATCCCTTCGAAGTCGATCTCCAGAGGATTCGTCGTCTCTTCTCAGCGCATCCGCCGGTAGTTTGGATTCGGCTCTGAATCATTCCCGAGACGAGGACGAGATTCGAGCTATAATGGGACCAAATGACGAGTCTTTGAATGATAGTATGGACCTAAGCCTCATGGCTACTATTCAAGGTAATGTTTGTTTCCAATTAAAATTTTACTTTATCATTAATAAGAATAATCGTATATTGTTTAAATATAATTTTTAATATTTTATACACGGACAAAATATTGTATTATTATTTAATGTAAGGAAACAATTCGAATGCACGTGCAACACTATTCTTATTAATATAATATCATCTGTCGATCGTAATGTTTCGCGATTTTAGTTTCAATTACTGCGTAGTGGTAAGATTGTTGTAAAATTGTAAATGCATTTCCCCATATATGTGAGACGAATGCTTTATGATCAATACTTACTCAGCATATTGGTTTGATGTTTTACTCGTGTCTCGATCTTTTCATCGAGTAGAATCTACAATCAAACGTCTGTTTGAACCGTACAAACGTGTTTCTATCGACGATTATAATCAACGTGCTTTATTAATATTGAAAACAAAGTCCGCGATAATTATGAATTCAGAATTTTCTCACGCTTTATATACCCGAGTTAATAATAAATATGTAAAGTACGTGAAACTCAATATAAATTATGAAGGTATTTCAAGAGTTTTGTACAATGTCGGATATATAATATACCATTTCTTTTCATGTACATAATCAATATATGCTATTTTTACAAGGCAAGAACTATTATTATTAGCGAGAGTATATCCTGAAAATTATAGTATATTTAAGTAGCTGAGTTTCAAACTGATCAAACGTTTATTTATATGATCAATTATACGATCAAGTTTATTTATATGTTTATTTGTCTATATATTTAACATATAAGAGTATTAAATTAATTACACAATATAATATATATTCTGTATCACATTGTAGGCATGCAAGTGAATGGTACATCAAACTGTAATTGCTGGGATGGTTCTGAAACTAGCATACCAAGTACTATGTTGTTAGGCCAACAAACACCTCAAGAAATGCTTAGTCCATTCACTGGTGTGTACTTTTTTCATTATACAAATAGTTTAATATCGAAGAAAATTATCAAATTGGCGAAATTGTTCAATTAAAATTACACATATATGTTTTTGTTAAAAAAAGTTCACACACACACACACACACACACACACACACACACACACACACACACACACACACAGGGGAGCGCCTTGTTTTTTTATTATTTAATTAAGAGTTGCTTAATCCTTTTATTTAATATATAACTTAATATTTCCAAACATTTATAAAGATTGGAAAAGGAAAGGAATATATATTCGAGATCTAAAATTATGCAAGAATTCTTGAAATAGTTAGTGGAACAAGTTGCGTGGGTGACATCGATCTTCTGGCCGTATGATTAAATAGTATCTTATAGAACTTCGGTCAAAACGCAACGAGATCGAGCAAAGCATCTTGTTCTTTTCTCTTTCACTTCATAACGTTACCGTAGATATATAAAATAATGTCACATGAATCTAATTTCGGTTGGAAAAATGTCAAAATGTTTTTTCGTAAGGAAACATTGACAAGCATTGATTTGTACATTATTTCTATCATTTTTTTTCTTTGTTTTAGATTATTTTAAATAAGCTCGAGGCGTATTTATTTTGTTCTAGGTATAGAAGGAAAGATGGAGCGATTGTCTACGCAAACGCAAGAATCGGGCTTCGTTTCAATGCATTCTCAACGAAGTTCATCCCAAAGTTATACCACCGTGTCCAAGAGATCGTCGCAACAGAGTAGCATTAGTTATAATTCTCAATCATTTAGTGCACAGCAGCAACAGTCGTTCTCCCAAACCAAATTATCCTCGGACAGTAACGGCTCTATTTTTGCACACAAGACGATGACCAGCTCCAAAAGTACTATTAACACGACCAACGTGTCTGGAAACGGGGAGCCAGCACTATTAGAAAAATTGGTAAATGTGGGTGTTATTACATCTCGTTTTCGTTTATTGTTTTTGTTTTCGTTTATTTTTTTCGCTCGAATCTTTGTACATTAAACGACATAACCACACGATTTATATCTCTCATTCACGTAGGAAATGGAATCAACAGCTACATCCGATTCTAATGGAGCGCCACCAGCATTGCCAGAGAAACGATCCAAACGAAGAAAGGAACGGCAGCCGTCGCAGTATGACAATGTACCGGAGAACGAGCATTTATCCACGTGCACTTTGCACACCAGTAATGGGAATAGTCCGGACGCCAATAAACCACCTCCTCTACCATTAAAAAAGCGGCATAGTAAGTAATCCTTTTAGCGAATTATTATTAATATTGCCAATGAGAGATGGAGGAAGTTAACGAAATGTTTAACGATGTTGATGTTGTTGGTATCTTATTTCTCTCTTATTGTCTCAATTTTAAGATATATACATGAATTTTGAGAAATTTTTTAACGGTTTATCTCTGAATGAATTTTTTGAGCGATTTTTCGCATTAGTGGATATTCCTCGCGAGTACGACATTGTAAAGCAATTATAACGTTTTTTTATATATTCATGTACGATCTATAATTTACTATGTCAATATGTACACATAGATGTTAAAGAAAATAATAGCATAGATATTTTTCCACACAAATATTATATTTTCATAGTAGATTATAAAACTGACACAATGTTTTGTATATCCCCCAGTGTTCCAATCAGTGGCATATTCCGGTAAGTGGGATCCTGCCCACATAATTCAACTACTTTTCCCTCCCTTCAACGAACACTTTTATACGCTAAGTTAATGCCCTATGTTTCATATATTTACATCAGATTTTGAATTCCAGGCTTCTTGCGGCATGTTTTCTGTCATTCCCTTTTCTTTTTATCGCAGATATTTTTAGCATATAATCTTTTGTGTTTGACATTGAGCTTGAATTTTTATTAACACTGGCAGCTTACTTGTGACTTATTTTTAATTCGCATCATGAATAATATTGCATAGATTTCACATATGATGTTAAATATTATACTAATTATAAAAATATATATATATATATATATATATATATACATATAATATGTGAGTCATAATAGTTACTTTGTACTGCTACTTATTTCTACATTTCTTTTCTACAGACTTATTCGTCTTATTATATTAAAAATTAAATTTTTATCATGTAATTTACAAAACATACAACACCAATATATATCGAGTCATTTTTTTATGATGTTACGATAAAAAAGATTCTGTGGATTTTCTGCAGCTTATTAACACAAATGAGTGAAAAGTAGAGCAAAGCTTACGTGGGCATTGCAATCTTTTTCTAATTAATTTGACCTTTTTCGTTAATAGAGAGTCGGTTTATTCATCGGTTGTCAAGAGTTAAAACTCAGTTTGTAGCGTTACTTTGAGGCAAATGGACTAAAAACGAAAGAATCGTTAGTGTGTGAAATCTTCTTAATTTACTTGACACTTTTAATGAGCTTGTAATTACTACTCGCACTTACTCCCGTTGTGCAATAGCTCAATAGTCAAAGTGTAATACAGCGATACGAAAGATGCTGTTTAAAAGGTTCCATTCTTATTCCAGTGAGTTTGACTTTTTAATTTTTTTTTTTACACTTGGCTTATCGAGATAACAAATACGCAACAATATTCGCTTGTGTTTCCACACAATTCATACATTGTGTGCTTTAATATTTTATTTTATTGCAACATACATCGTGCTTGCTACGTTCATCGACTATATTATATATGCCATTAAAAAATTCAGTTTTTGTTTAGAATAATTTATAATAACAAAGATTATTCTTTCGATACACTTTCATGAGATTCTAAAGTTAATATACTTATATGTATATTTCAGTTATGGCTTACATGGAGATGTTTGGGAACTGCTCCCACAGTAATAACGATTTCATCTCCGGACTCGGTACTCGTCATTCTGTAGCAGCTTACAATTCGATGCAAGCAGAGTGGCAACAGCACGAGATGTCTCTCACTACAACTCAATCATGTTCTTTTGTGACGCGTACTGTGACTGCTCTACATGATGGTTCAAAGTATACCGTGATATATAATTTATTCTTATTATATATCGTTATTCACTTTTATTATATAGATATTTTTGGCAAGTAATATTAGATAAGTAAAGATGATCAAAAATTTATATATGTATATATATATATATATATATATATTTTTTTTTTAAGCTTTTCTGTGACTACTACACCGAGTTCGATAGAGACAACAAATAATTCTAGTCTGCCCCCGGCATTACCACCAAAGAGATCTCGTTCCATTAAATCAAATGTTACACCTCCATCAATATCACCAAAACCTACAATCAGTATGCAGAGTATTCACAATTCGGATCCTCTTGTGACATCGACGCCTCTCAAGTCGGAAGAGCCAACGTACGCACATGAAAAGAAAGATGTTACACCTTCGACTCCAGTAAAATTGGTAAACATTAATGTAATAAATTCACGTTATATATGTATATTGCGTTATTATTACGGACGAACCACGATTAGCATTCGATGAAGCATGCATGACGATCATTTTATTTCAGAATAACAACGTTATTATGGACACAGTATTACCATCGTCTAGACCTGCTAGTAATGCTCTTTCTTCCATATCAGTTGATGAAAACACCCTCGAATTAAGGGATATCGATCAAGATGATAGTATTTTAGATGAATTAGATATTAACAAATACTTGGTGTTGAAAAAATCCGATGAAGAAGGCCCAGATATACGTGGTGGACATCCAGATGCTTTATTAATTCACGCCACGAAAGCAAATAAACATGGTATATACTTTTTAATTTATCAAACATAGTATTTGAAATTAATATTTAAAAAATTGGAATAAAATAAATAAATATATATATATATATATATATATATATATATTTTTTTTTTTATACGCTGCATAGATGAAAAAGAATCAGGTAATTGACATAATATTTTTAATGAATAAATATCATATTAATAATTATATTATACAATACGCAATATCGCGTATAAATTGATAGATGAACATTGACGATAAGGCTCGTAAATGAAGATGAATGAATCGATAAAAACAATATACATCTTTTGCAGACTTCCTATACCAAGAAGCGTTTCTAACGACGTACAGAACCTTCATGCAGCCATTGGAACTAATTCGAAAACTACATAAACGCCATCAACGTTTCTCGTGTTCTCCGGATGTCGTTAAACAAAGAGCCGCGCGTGAAGCATTCTCTTTATTAGTTAGGGTCGTTAGTGATTTAACGTAAGTGTAAACTCGTATTGACATTTTTACACTTTTGTATTTGTGAATATAATATTTGATATAATTCTCTATTAAACAGAATATCTGATCTTGATGATATTCTTCTGCAAACTCTGATGGAATTTGTACAGCAACTGGTGTGCAGCGGAGATCTTACAATGGCCAAAGCATTGCGGGTTAAGATTTTAGAGAAGCACACTATCAAGCAGTTACAAGCGGCACAACCGATTCTTTCGTCTCTAAGCGTAACAACGAAACAGGCTTCTCTGTTGGACTTTAAGAGCGAACAGATTGCTGAACAAATGACGCTACTCGATGCCGATCTGTTTATGAAAATAGAAATACCGGAAGTGCTGATCTGGGCGCAGGAACAGAATGAAGAGAGAAGTCCGAATCTCACAAGATTTACCGAACACTTCAATAAAATGTCATATTGGGCACGATCTCGGATATTGGAGCACCGGTTAGAAAATGAGGCGAAAGATAGGGAGAAATATGTCGTAAAGTTCATCAAAATCATGAAACACCTTAGGAAAATTAATAATTTCAATAGTTATCTCGCATTATTATCTGCACTGGACAGTGCGCCTATTAGGAGACTCGAATGGCAAAAACATATTACGGAAGGTCTCAAGGAATATTGCGCTCTCATCGATAGTTCTAGCAGTTTCCGAGCCTATAGACAAGCTCTGGCAGAAACGCAACCGCCATGTATTCCTTATATGTAAGAGCGCAAGTATTTGTTATTATCTCCCATCCCAAAAATACAATATCTCGTATGTATCTTTTTAATTATCAAAAAATATGCATATGTTTCAGTGGACTTGTTTTGCAAGATCTTACGTTTGTGCATATTGGAAATAACGATTTATTATCAGATGGCACTATAAATTTCTCGAAAAGATGGCAACAATTTAATATTGTTGAAAATATGAAAAGATTTAAGAAAGGGTGAGCATATTTGTTTTAGCGCTACATACATCATCACACAATACATGATAAATTTTAATGCTTTAATCGTGTAATTATTGTATTTTACAGCACGTATTCTTTCAAGAAGCACGAGCGCATCATAACGTTTTTCAACAACTTTAGTGATTTTCTCTGTGAGGAGGCAATGTGGCAGATTTCCGAAAGCATCAAACCACGTGGTGGCAAGAAAGCGCAGCCGCAAAACTAGAATATACCTAACCCTTTCACTGCCTGCGTCTCGAAAGATTGAAACATGAGTGGATTAAAAGATTTATATTTATGCGTGGGTATATTCTTTTTTTTGTGAAAGGAAAGAAATTTTCTGCTACAATGCTCTAAGAGCAGTGAAAGGGTTAGCAAGTCTATCCCGTTTTGATACAGCCTCTGTGAGGTTGTATCTTATTATATTATTAAAAAAATCTCGTATGGAAAGTTTAGTATTCAAACACATGCGCGCGTAAATTCGATATTTAGCAGATTTAATATATAAACGTAACGAACTGTTTAACTTAAACTTGCGTTTGTAATCAATTGGAGACCGAAATGCCAAAACTAGGAGAAAGTTTCGAAATGTTAAGCGAACCAATATCTATCCCAATGCATTTTCAGTACAGTCTTTCCGTTTACTACAATACATAACGTATTCGCTATGAGGAGATAAGCAACTTATACTTAACTACAATTATATATAATGATGTTTATGGTAATATTAATTAATGAGAGAAACCCCGATCTTCAACTCTGTTTTAGATATATTTAAGAAAAAATTATTTATTTGCCTTTTGCTAGCGAATTGTATATATGTGTGTGTGTGTGTGTGTGCGCGCGCGCGCGCGCGCGTGCGCGTGTATGTGTGTGTGTGTAGTGTAGTGTAGTGTAGTGTATACGCGTATGCGTTTTTTTTTTTTTTTTTTTTAATTTATTTAGATGTATGTGAACGTCCATACATTTGTAGCTTTATGTAGATAAATGACATTTCGAGCGTCAACAGAACACTGTTGATTACACAAGGATGAACACCAATTACGTTGATTAATGTAGAGCCATTGTAGTCTCGTGTTAGCGCTCTGGTACGCGCGTATCGAGACACATGGTACGACTGAGCGTAACATATTGAGCGTTACATATACTATTGTATATGATGATAGAAAAAAAGTCTTTTTTTTTTTGTTGGCAACTTGTTGATAGACATTCGAGTTTTCAGCTGTAAATCACGATTATCTAGAGTGATTCGGTAAATCAAATATAAACTATATAGCAAAAAAGTTAAATACAACTTTAATTTAACTCGATAATATGCTATTGGTTTCAGGCAGTTGTTTCAATTAAATCCCAACCTCTCGAAAATTTAACACACTAAACTGTTTTATATTACATTCCGCAAAACAAAGGAATCGTCGGATTAATTTTATCGCTATTAAAAGAATACTGTGTCTTCTTGTATTTTTTTTCAACAGTCAATGTGACGATACAGCCTTTACTCTTAGAGTCTTAGATATAGTGGAAGATGTTGCCATGTAATAATAGTGAATTTATTAATATATAGTAGTTTGCTGCGTGCCTCGTTTCGTAAAGAATGAAACAAGCGAATGGATCCGTCTATATTAATCTTTCGTCGACATATATTATTTGAAAAAAATTATGCTTCACTTGTACATAATAATAGCCCCGAATAAAAACATATGAATCGTTGATTCTCACATTTCCCGATGTGCACGCGCACGCGTGTAGTATCAATTTGTAATATTAAGTGATATTTACAGTAACCAGAAAAAGGCCTAAACACATTTAGTTAAAAATCGACAGTATCATTCTAGTACAAATCACGGGTATAAAAATAATAATCCAGACAAACTGATTGCCACAGGATAAAAAAGGGAAATTTTAAAAAGTAGTTATAAAACTCCCATTTGATTATAAAAGTTAGTATGTCAATAGTTTAGATTCTAAAATCAAAATAAACTTTCACATGTTTCCTTTTGTGTATGCATACAGATTTAGGTAGAAATGTAAAAACTGTGAGCTCTTCATCCTTGATTACACTGATTTGCGATAGCTGTGTGTGAAAAAAAATAAATAAATTCCTCACGAAAAACTAATGTGATATAATTGGCTTAATATGCAGCATAGATAAAATTATGTATACGTATATGTTATGTTTACACTTATTTATGATATAAAGGCATTGTTTGTAGAATCTCTCTTGGAGAAGCGCAACTAGCTACGCACACAATACAGCAGTAGCAGATATGCAGCAACAGTAGAGTACACAGTATTAATACTATTTCGATGCATCGTAAATATTAGATTAGTATACCAAGGTATGAAAGAATGCGAGCGAGTATGTACGCGTGTCTTACGTTTTTGTCCATTCTAGAGCTAATGTCAACTGATTTATTACTTGATGTAGAAATAAGAAAAGATCTATCGATGCTGTAAATAATTTAATTGTACATATGATTTTACGTGCGTGTATCTATCATTATGTCGATAATTGTGAATTGTACAGCACATTGTATTGAGTTAGTAGTTTTTAAGTCAATCAAATATCATTGTGATGATGTCACATTGTCACACATAGCACGCATGCATATATATATATATATATATGATTTTTTTTTATATTATCTTATTTAATTGCGAATTAAATGACAAGCGAATATATTCAGTTATAACTTGTATTTTATTTACTTTTCTTTTTATTTTATTTTCGAGTCACACACATACACACACATACATATATATATACGTTATTTCTTGAGGCAGCTGTTATATATATTCTTACATATATAGGCTTTTTTAACGACATCCTTATCTTCCAATGTCGCGATATACAACTGTTTATATTTTGTACAATATTTTTGGAAATTCTGGTAATAGTTAAAGGCCTTCTCAAGACTATTGTACTTGCATCAGGATTGTATCACGTATAATTTCTATAATTGCGCGAGAGTTTTGTTAGACTATTAGCAGAATTTCCTCTTTATATATATATATATATTATAAACGAATACATAAGCAAGTAATTTTTAAGTACTATATATTATACCAAAATACGAGTGAGATGATCCATTGAATGTGCAACGAAAAAAATAGACTCGACTTACCGATTAGATAGGCTAATTAAGCGCTGCTTTGCAAATATGTAGGAAATTGAGTCGCTAAGAGGACAATTACAATTGCCGCAATCGCTTTCTTCTTACACTCAATATTTGACTAAAATAACATAGACATACACTGATGTAACTGTATTTTTTTCTAATTCTTTTTTTTTTTTAATCATCTTTGCTTGTAAATGTCTTAGCTTCCAGAAGAATATTCTGTAATGAAAATGGAAAAACTCTAAAGCGATTGCTGTTAATCAAGTTACAATTGAACACGCGTCATATCGTGTAATTTACCGCGTATATTCCCTAAGGCGAGGTTTATTTGCACACTTTCCTAATAAGATCAACCGTATATAGTATATTTATTATCATTGTATATATACACACACATACAAACATGTTGTTAATCTAGTCTAACGATGGAACAAACTATGTTGTCAATATTTAAACGTAATATTCCGGCAATCGAAATATTTGAAGTTCTAAAAACAAACTTAGTTTTCGAAGATGGGCTTGTGTATCGAAATTTCACCCCATCGCGCATGGGCTTCCCTTTTATCGATCGGACATGGCCGAAGACTCAATAAAAAGTAAAGAATCAAATAACTCTCGCCGAATATAATGGATTAATGTTTCTTCTGCGTGTATCGTTGAAACGATGAGAGATGAAGCGTGCGAACTGACGCGAGGATACGATCATGATGTAAGAAAATCATTACATCATGAATGCGATGAAAAATCGATTCCTAAAATATAAGAGAAGCATATTTCGCGTCAGTTTGTCGCGACAAACTTTATTCATAGCGAATACCGATAAATACCAAAAAAAAAAGTTATCGCTATCGATATGTTACCAATTCTTTGTCTCGAAAGATACATATATGTAACTTGCACTCTGTCTCTCTTTCTCTCACATACACGCACACACGCGCGCGCGCGGGCGCGCGCACACACACACATACACACAGAATTTACGGTAAGTATTTAGAAAGTATCACACGTACATAAAAGACGCGTATCCGATGTTTCATCGTGCGATTTATGTTACGTAAAAATATTTATTCCTACAGCAACAAAAAGATGACATATCCACTTAAGACACTACTACATACTTTAGTATAGGACAGGGCAATAAGAGAGAGAAAAAAAAGAGGAAGAAAGGGAAAATGAATAAAATGAGAAATGTATTAAAAGAAATATCGTATTTAAAGTATATAATTTTTTTAATGATTTCGGAAATATATAATATTGATTTAATTACGGTATGCATAATTGAATAAAGCAAAAAAAATATATATTGTAATACACAAATTTTCTATTGTATACAGATATACAGTGCGGAAAAATCAAATTGCAATTTGATATCTCAAGACAAATAAGAATTATTAATCAATTATGTTGAGAACTGATTTAGTTAAAAATTAATGCTTTTCGAGAAATAAACTTTTTAAAAAATACATACAGAAGATAGATCTGAATTTTTGTCTAATATAATCTGGTATCCATGTAAAGCTCTACTCAATAATTAGCAAACTTCGGTTTTTGGTATATAAAAATAAGAAAGAAAGTATTACAGAAAATAACACCGATATTTCGCCGCGAATGCTCATATTTTAAATATAAAAAAAATAAGCAATATTTCGCTGCATTTAATAAGAAACAATCTTTCGGACTCCATATCCCATTCGAATATATTTTACGCAATTGCCATGCGATAAATATATAAGAGTGTAATCTTTGGAATTTATTAATATACATTATATACACGCTGCGATATCCATAAGATGATTTGTGTGAAATATAATTATAACAGATTCTCTTAATTATTTTCAGCGATTAACAACATTACATCTCTATACTCATGCAGTGTGCGATACGCGTATATCTCTGTCAAAGCAAATATAAAAATGTATTTTACTGTTAGACGTCGAAAAGAAAAGACAAATACAGAAGGCAATGCAATATGTGTCTCTTTCATTCGTAGAGATCTTGCGAAACTGTCGAACATTACGATGAGATATGCATGAATCATTGGAAATAACAGAGGCAGACAATTGCTTAAGCATATCAATCATTTGTAAGTACATGATATTACTAATAAGTGTGTTGTGTATTCGACGTCCTCCTTAAATAATATACTATAACGATAGTTGTGACAGGTTTTAACATACATGCGACACATAAAAAAATATACATATATTCGTGCTCATGCAATTAAATTGTACAATTTATTCTGTATATGCCTATATATCGTCCTATTTCTCGATCTATATATTTTTAGTATGACCATATTACATTACATACACACTGTAAAGTATGTCATGGTACAATTTGTATGAAGATTTTTTCATGTCGACGCAATCAATGTTCGCACTCTCACAATCTCTTGTATATGAAATATTTTGCCCGTTTTGTTTATATTATATGAATACGTTGAAGATTTGTATGCATAAAAGTTTTGGAATAAATGTTATTGCTTTTTTTGTAATGAATGTACGAAAAAGTGTAATAAAAATGTGTTAGTCGATGGTACTTTCACAGTTTTATAACCATAAGCCAAAGATCTCTATACTTATTATCTTCAGTAGGATGCGAGTATAGAGAATCGATGCAACAATGACTTTATATAGCTACTTATATACGTGATATGCCTATCTCTGATTTACAGGAAAAAATTGAGGAGGAAAACAGAGTATATTTCACAGAATATATTTCTTTTATACGATTCCATCTATTGTAAACTCTCATCTTCAACTTTTAATTTCAAATTTGAATCTATATTTAAAAAAATATCGGTAACTTTGCTCACGTTATCAGGTCATATAGGAATTATCAAGATTTAATTGTAACAAGAAAATGTAGTGAAATAACCTAGTGGTACACTAATTATGGCAATGTATTATATCTTTATATATAAAAAAAATATATATGTATATGTTAAATACTGAAAGAATACAAATTAAGAATTAATCTATATTATTGATAGAGAAGGAATCATGAATTATAATTATAACGAGTAATAGAAAGTTGCAGGATATGTTATAATAAAAAGATATATGTTGTAATAAGAACTATTCATATATTACACTATATATATATAACATCAGATGCTGCTGTATTTTTTATATAAACTTATTATAATTATTTGAGGCTAATCATATTATTTAAGGATTTGCTGGTTCAAACGTATAATGTACTTTATCTTTTCGAGGATATTGCTTTTGCATCTGAAATATAGTTGAATAATTAGACTATTTAGTTAAATAAAAAATTATTGGTTTGAAAAGCTATAAATGTTAAATACTGTTCAGAGCCATGGACAAGAATGCTTACCACTGGCGTGAATGAAGGATACGGGTCTAATAAGTAGACAATTACACTGAGAGTAAATATGAATGCGATACATATAGCTGTTGCTAGATGTAAATCGATTCGATATTTGTAACCATAACTAAAACGATCTTCGCCCATTATCTCAAAATGATGATGTACCTAGGACAAAGGAACAAAGAGAAACGTGTAAGATACTAAAATAAAAGATTTTAGAAATTCTTTGTATACATGTATACTCACCGTCTCTCTATAATTTTTTCTGTAAGTTGGTATGTCATACGGATAATACGGATCTTTAGCAGCCGGTCCTATCATTGGCATGTCCGGATAATCACCGATCCACTCTTCCTTGGGAGCAGGTTTATATTCTTTTGGATGCAGATTATATTTCTCGGCAATTTTATCATGATCCTTTTCCGAGTATACGCCCGGTTTCCAGATTGTATTCCACGGCATCGCTGATGACAGAAATAAAATTCAAATAATAGTAACATAATAACTTATATAATAACGGCATCTTAACCTCTTATCGATACTCTTTAACGACATACTTGGCGAAATATTATTTTATGATGAAAATAAATATACACGAAAATAACGATGACTTACGTTTGTCGGCATAGCATCTCGCTGCGCTGTAGAAAAACACTTTATTCCTGAACAATTGACTCGATAGTCCACAAAGTTTACTTGCTAGAGCCATTTTATTGCTCCGCAATGGAAGCGGGTTGTCAGTTGTCAGTTGTCAGTTGTCATCTCGCATCTCGCATCTCGCATCTCGCATCTCGCATCTCGCATCTCGCATCTCGCATCTCGCATCTCGCATCTCGCATCTCGCATCTCGCATCTCGCATCTCGCATCTCGCATCTCGCATCTCGCATCTCGCATCTCGCATCTCGCATCTCGCATCTCGCATCTCGCATCTCGCATCTCGCATCTCGCATCTCGCATCTCGCATCTCGCATCTCGCATCTCGCATCTCGCATCTCGCATCTCGCATCTCGCATCTCGCATCTCGCATCTCGCATCTCGCATCTCGCATCTCGCATCTCGCATCTCGCATCTCGCATCTCGCATCTCGCATCTCGCATCTCGCATCTCGCATCTCGCATCTCGCATCTCGCATCTCGCATCTCGCATCTCGCATCTCGCATCTCGCATCTCGCATCTCGCATCTCGCATCTCGCATCTCGCATCTCGCATCTCGCATCTCGCATCTCGCATCTCGCATCTCGCATCTCGCATCTCGCATCTCGCATCTCGCATCTCGCATCTCGCATCTCGCATCTCGCATCTCGCATCTCGCATCTCGCATCTCGCATCTCGCATCTCGCATCTCGCATCTCGCATCTCGCATCTCGCATCTCGCATCTCGCATCTCGCATCTCGCATCTCGCATCTCGCATCTCGCATCTCGCATCTCGCATCTCGCATCTCGCATCTCGCATCTCGCATCTCGCATCTCGCATCTCGCATCTCGCATCTCGCATCTCGCATCTCGCATCTCGCATCTCGCATCTCGCATCTCGCATCTCGCATCTCGCATCTCGCATCTCGCATCTCGCATCTCGCATCTCGCATCTCGCATCTCGCATCTCGCATCTCGCATCTCGCATCTCGCATCTCGCATCTCGCATCTCGCATCTCGCATCTCGCATCTCGCATCTCGCATCTCGCATCTCGCATCTCGCATCTCGCATCTCGCATCTCGCATCTCGCATCTCGCATCTCGCATCTCGCATCTCGCATCTCGCATCTCGCATCTCGCATCTCGCATCTCGCATCTCGCATCTCGCATCTCGCATCTCGCATCTCGCATCTCGCATCTCGCATCTCGCATCTCGCATCTCGCATCTCGCATCTCGCATCTCGCATCTCGCATCTCGCATCTCGCATCTCGCATCTCGCATCTCGCATCTCGCATCTCGCATCTCGCATCTCGCATCTCGCTGATCTCGCATCTCGCATCTCGTATCGCGGAAGTGATGCGACGCGAGCGCCATATTCTTCGACGGATTGGGCGACGACTCTCCGGACTAGTCCGGAAATTTGTTGAGCGGTGAGCCGTGACGCGGTGAGGCGAGCGGAAAGATGCGTGGAAAAATGGCCGATAGCGTGTTGCTCTCGGGATTGTTCGGCATCGTCGTCTAACTCTTTCGCGGGAAATCGCGGGTTCCCGCGTGGATCTTTGACAGCGCGCGCGTGTAATGGCACACGTGAGAGCGAATCCGGCGATAACGTTAAGCTTCGTAAAGGTATGTGTACGTGTAACGAGAAGATTCTCCTGCTTGGCAGCAAAGTATCGATATCATTTCGGTGATGGCGTTGCAGCGGAAAACCGTAATGGCTTTGTTGTCGGTTGTCTGGTTTGCCTTTCGGCTTTGCGTTATATGCGAAAAATCTATTGTATTTCGTTATTAGATGAACCCCCCCTGGGGAGGGGGGGGGAGTAGCTTCCCTCTTCCCCGGACCACCTCGATCGACACGGTGCTTTCGAGTACGACGTGAGATATGATTTGTGTGTGTGTCACGTTTATCGAATAAGTTTACCCATCGCGGAAAGATGTTGGAGCGATTTCGGATACACGAAAAGCAATCGAGAGCTAATAGCATTCTAAAAGAAGCTGGATAAATATACTCGTCGAGATACAGAGAAACGCGCCTCTATTCAAAGTTGTTATTAATGTGTTTGTCGTCTCGCATCTGTTGAGAGAATAGAAATAATCGTGTGAAATCAGGTTTCTCATATTTGCTCAAATATATCGAGGAAGAACGAAAGCACGATAGATTATTATATTGACGTTAATTTCAATTTTTTAGGTGGTGATTCTCTTATTCGGATAAACTGGAATCCTTCGAGCATAATAATATGGCGAGCCCCTCGCCCCAGTCGTCGCCTATGCCACCTCCGCAAGCCCCTAGTCCCATGGGTCCTCCGCAGCAGGCACCCTCTCCATCTAATGCGCAAGGAAGTCCAATGGGACCGCCGCAGCATCATCCTCACAGTCCAACGCAGGGTTATCAAGGTGGCCCACAGATACCACCAGGAGGACCACCCATGTCGCAACCGCCACAACAGCCTCCACCTCAGCAACAGAATTATCCGCCTCATCCACAGCAGATGCCACCTAATATGGGTCCGCAGGTACAATAGATTTATCAAAAACCATATTTTTGCATGTGTGTGTGTGTGTTTCATTTTTTTCAGAGTTGCATTTGTTATTTACAATAATGTATACCTGGAATACTAGACACAGATTATGAGAAAAGAAAAGAGAAGTATTTCTATTATGGCATTACTAAGGCTTACAAATTTGGATCTGTTTCTTGTGTGACAAAACGATATTTATTTTATTATTTTTAATAGTAATTTATTGATGTATGTTACATTTATTAATTTTAGTTATCAAAATAATAAGTACATCAGATAACAGAAGTATAACAGATAAAAAATACTAAATGTGTACACATCTCTCAGTTCTAACACAATCTTTTGATTAATACAAGTAAATACAATAGAAGTGCAGCTCTCTCTAGTTGCATTTAGTATTATTGTGTCTTTAAGCTAGATACAAAGACATATGCGTTATTATTTAATAAGCTATATAAAGTATACATTGCATATGTGTGTCTGAGAGAATGAGCGCGTGTGATTAATTTAAGTTTTTATTAAGTATCTCAGAATCGGTTCTCTTGAAAAGATCCACGAGTTGCTGTGCAATTTGTTGATTACACGCTGCTATAACTCTTGGCGTCATTATATCTAGTTCTCCCCCTGTAAATGCAAATTTTTATTATTTAAAGGAGATTCTTACGTTACACGATAAGAGAAAATCTAGCAAGTTTTACAATCAGATGGATTGAAGGATATGAATTAGCGATGCTTGTAGGATTCTCTCGTGTATGCAAAAGATGAAAGTGATATTTACCAGCAGTATCTATCACAACTCCGCCTGCTTCTTCAATTATCAGCTTCCCGGCTGCAACATCCCAAGCATCTATACTCTCGATATGATACGCTTCAACAGCTCCCATTGCTACGTAGCACAATGTGAGCGCTGCTGTTCCTAGCGATCGTATTCTAGAGAAAGACAATTTGCTATTTAGTTTTTGAATTAAATGAGATAAAGATTTTTAATATTAAACTAATGTCATTTATACAAATGTATTATACCCGTGAGTGCCTTGTATCAGAGCGTGCATTCTACTGTACACATTGGCTAAATATTGAGGATCTTTCGCGATCCACGGTTCCATGGCCACTAACGATTGAGATACATCTGGAAAAAGTAGATATATCCTTTATTATATATTTTTATGTTTAGAGCATATCTTTTATACGCGTAAGCGTAAGGTAAAGAGAGTAATTATTTGGATGAGCATAGTAAATGAACGGCATTGTAATACATCTGACATTTAAAAAAGATTACTTTGACTGAAGGACACGACCGTTAACCGACGTACATGTAACGTAGTCTGCGGTATCCGATGGATATTAGATAACCTTCCACTAGACCGTAAAATTGTGCATTTCTTATACTTCTTTTCAGCAAGGATACAACGTAACATACGCGAAAATCATATATTTCTACTATATCTATATAGCTCTTATAGATGCTAACTTACATAAAAAAAGACATGCCATTATACGTGTCTGCTTCTGATATAAAAAGTGCATTTTAAGTGTATTGAATAATTTACCTCTCACGTCCGACGTTTTTATAGGCTTCCCGTTGAGAAAGGCGCCACAATGTCTTCTCGCGAAGAAGAATTGTCTCATGAGAGGATTATATATTATCCCGATCTCGGCCTTTTTGTTCACCAGCAGAGCTAAAGAGATGCATGTGTGCGGGAAATGATGGACGAAATTGGTAGTACCGTCTATCGGGTCTATTATCCACGTAGGATCGTCGGTCAACTGCGGTAACCGACCTTCTTTCGCCACCGTTTCTTCAGCAATGAATCTGAAAGATTAAATCTCGTTATAGCCACTCCATTAAAACTATCTATTAGTCACAATGACTTACTTGTGCGATGGAAATCGTGCGGACAATTGTTTTATCAATTTGTCCTCTATCTTGCGATCGTATTCTGTGACAAGATCCCAGTCGATCCCCTTACTTTTGACGCTCTTCTTAGTGTCGATGCTATCTTCTATTATCTGTAAAGAGCAAAGTAATCTTCTATAATACATTTCGTTTAAATATATATATATATATATTCTTAGCATTTTTCAAATATATTTTTTATAAATATAATTTTTAATATTATTCAGTACATAAAAGCAAAATATTAAAGTTATAAAAATAAAAGTTATTAGTTACATTTCCATTAAGGAGAGATCAAGTTCAAATTCATCATTAAAAAAACTTTCACAAATTTGGATTGTGGGAATATATGATTATAAATCTAAATAAAAAAAAATTATTAAATAATTTTTTAAATAATAAATTGATATAAATTAATCCAGCAAATTATAATTTGATTTCGTTTCAATTAAGTTCAGTTAATATTTATTTAATAAATATTTTGAATGTATTTTTTTTTTACTGCGCAATCACATACAACACATACATACATACAAGAAAAAAAGTTTGAAGATCTGCGTTTAAAAAAAATTCGCTAAGCAAATATTTTAACTAGACTTTGAATAAAATCAATTTCATTATCTCGCATTCGTTATCTCGTGACTTGGCGTCTATCTTGAGATCTCTGATCACTATCACGCAACGTTCTCGCCGTTACATTTTCTTCGTTTAATAACGCACCTTTCCTGCATACAAGACCAATTCTTCGGCGATTCTGTAACATTCGTCCAAGTCGTTCGCTTCGCACATGTTTCTCACAATCACGTTTCTGCCTCGCCGGTGAACAAACTGGTCGCTTAGCCCGATTCGCAGTACCCGAGTACTGACAGATTACTCCTTAGAAGGACGCACGCACCGCGAGAGACTCCGACTGTCAACGGTACCGGATCGGATGCACGAATGAGCGTCAAACGCAGAAACGGCCGAAATTTATCTCAGTCGATGATCGCGAAAGTTCCGCACACAAGTCGGTGATATGACGTCAAAGAGAGCTGGATGGTACACCGTCGTTAAGTCGATTACGCACGGCTGTCGAAGCGAGTCCCCGGGATTTCTATCAAGCTTCCACGTATGATATTTCGTAAACATTGCGGTTTTTACACCTTCCTGTGCATTTGCCGGTTCTTCTATAATTAGATGACACAGTTCCGGGGCATGGAATTTCCCTGCGGGCGTCGCTTTAAATTCTCATTTAGACTCGATTAGACACGATCCTTGTCGATAAGAAACAGGAAGGGGCGGGAAAAAAAAACGAATCGTAAAATCATCTCACCATGCGTCTTTAATTGCGGGTATAATTACAAAATATTCCATATTGCGTTGATATTATGCAATTTCCTATCTTTTATTGATTATTACGATCGAGATAATAGGTACGTGAGCTATTTACACGAAAACGTAATTGAGGAAATCAATCATTTTAATCTTAATTAGATTCGCTCTACTGTTGTGCAAATTTGCGTTATATGATTTCAATCTTATACTATCGGAACAATGTAAGACGCAAATTTGAGTTGCGTCTTTAACAATGAGCTGTAAATCAAACAAGCATTAACTTAGTTGAGAATATCTCTTGAGAGAGTAAAATTTCTCTCTTTTTTTTTTTAATTAATTCATAATGTGACACAAAGTTTACGCGTATTACGATCACACAGTTCGATGACATAGCAGAGAGTCATTCGATCTCCAAATGCGTATATTTTGAAACTATTGACATTATTATTTCGTCCTCATGTCCACCCGTTGATCGGCCTCACGGATGATCTTAACGACGTCGCGGGCGATTTTATCGTTGCACGCAGCTACCGCTCGTGGCTTCATGATGTCGATTGGTTCGCCTGAAATAAGAAAAAGAGGAAAGAAGTATATTGTGGCCATTGAAGCGTAACGAAAGGCGAAGTAACCGATAATTATGATCCGTGTTGATTGAAACAGTGATTGTATGCATTAATAATAGATTTTTTGATCCAGCTTCAGAATTGATAACAAATTATAAAAATCAATTTTATACTAAAAACTTTCACCCGCGCAATATTGGTTACTACAATCTAAATTCCAAATAATTTTTTTTTTTTTTCCCCGTCGTAAAATGTATCTTTCTCAGATTTGCAAAAATAAGAATGATACGACGATACGATTTACATATAATGACTTTATATCGCAACCTGTTATGCGGTCCACGACGACGCCTCCCGCTTCTGAAATGATAAGCGACGCCGCGGCTATGTCCCACGTCGAAATGCCGGGGCCTTCGATGTAATAGGCCTCGACGATCCCCAGCGCGATGTAGCACAACGTTAACGCCGCCACGCCGAGAGTGCGAATGCTTCAAGATGGAACAAATAATGTGAGAAAACGCGAAACGAATTACGAGACACGTGCGAGAGGCCGTTTTATATTATCGAAGCTTACCCCTGAGCCGCTTTAATGACATCCTGGATTCTTTCCACCATCTTTTCCCGTAGATCATCTATCTTTATGAAGCCAGATTCCATGCAGACCAGAGCTTTTGATAAATCTGTAAGAAGAAGAAAAAAAAACAGCATTAATTACCAGCACCGATATCGTGTGGAATTAGAGTAATTAATATTTGTCCGCGCTTTCTAACTTTATCCTTGACACCAAATTTTTCAAGTTACACGTTGCATATTCTCTGAATCATTGCTGCCGCATACTCGATATATTGCGACACAGTCATTAGCGAGTATTGATCTATCGATCTCTGGCATCGTATAGGTAGAAGATAAAAAGACATATTCTTTTCCTTTTTTCATTTTTGTAATCACATTGAAGGGCTTTGATCGTCCCGCTTTCACGCGGTTAGGTTAATTCAATTCTACAAAATTGTCTTTTGTCTTGTAAAATCACGTTTCTCAGACGTGAGAAATTGACTAGCTGAAAGATCTTTCGTTATTGCGAAAGAAGATAGTGTATCATATTGTATATTCTTTCTATTACCTAATATACCGGTAAATCATTTTATTTCACATCTTTGGTATTGATAACAATTTCTATTTCTTCTATTTACCATTTGCGTTTGTATTTTTTGTCAAATCGAATCGCGGAGATAAAAATTCGTTACCTTGAACTTTGGACACTTGAATCGGTTTCCCGTTCAAGAACGCGCCTCGTCCTTTCCTAGCTGTGAACAGTTGCTCGAGAATGGGATTGTACACGATACCGAGGACCACCTCCTTTTTGACGGCCAAACCGATGACCACGCATGTATGCGGAAATCCGTGGACGAAATTGGTGGTGCCATCGATGGGATCTATGATCCATGTAGGGACATCGGTCAGTTCCGGTAGCTCTTTGCCGCTAGACTCTTCCGCGATAAACCTGATAATAAACGAAAGATAAACGTCATCATTGTTAATTCCTTTTTTCTTTTTTTTACGCTATTATCTCCGCATCTCAAATAATGCGAGTCGTCTCGAAAGACATCACCTGTGGTCCGGGAATGCACATTTAAGTTTGCCGATGATAACGTCCTCTATCTTGCGATCGTACTCGGTAACGAGATCCCAATTACCCAGCTTCTCATCGACTTTCTTGAGGCCGTTGATGGAACTCCGAAGAATCTTAATCGACACTTCGTATTTATTAAGGATTGACGCGGATTGTATCAAATCGTTAAAAGATAATGAGCGCTATATGTAAACGAAAGAGATTACGGAGGATAATGTAAGCAGTCGTGACGTATAAGACAATCGATTATATCCGCGAGGTAAACGCGCTACAATACACGTTTTTAAATAGCGCGCATAGTTAGAGATGATCGCGCTTGATTCGCGGTATTTTTTACAACTTGTCTGATGAATTTCGGTTTTCCCAGTTTCGATCATGGAAAGATTATTCTTCGTAACAATATATATTATTATCATGGTATTGCATACTCTTCGAAAGAGCATTTTCGATTCAATTTTCGAAAATGTCATTTGATGAAAGTAACACTTGTTCCGTTTATTATAGCACTTGATACGCTTCAATTTTACACACATAAATCGATCTTAACAAATCAATTTTGCAGTTGTAAGGCATATCGATTGCAATCGATATGCAGTCTGAAAAAGTATCAAGATTATCTATAATATGATTGCATGTATTATTCTATCTAAATCTTATTATACATATGAGTCGTACGATGGATAAAAGATTATAAATGTACGCGCTTCGTGGCATGTGTAAAATATTCTCAGTAAAAGTCATCTACGAGAAGTCATGTCGCGATACGTGTTGACTCTCTGTTCAACTCTCACGTTATCTTCAGGTATAATATATAGTCACGGAAGCGCGTGTCGAGCAAATAATCTCTTGACGCGTTAATCTCGACGCGGCATTTTTCCTCGTTCGGGATGAGATCGAGTACGCTTACCTGGGCAGCCTCGTGTGCCAATTTGATGGCGGTTTCATAGTACACGTCCTCGGCGTATCGCGCCATTTCCTCTCCTCGTCGTGCAACCTGGTGAACGTCGCGAGCGTCGTTCGCACCGCTTCGACCTCGCCGGGAAAAGCTGCGAGCGAGCACTGTATCGCTCGCACCGGCACCTCGCGCTTTTCACTTCGGATCGATGAAACGAGTGCCGATGTAGGAGGTACGATCCGAGGACGACGATCGCGGCTGGCGGCTGACGTGCCGAAGATTTTTCACGCTCTTTCCGTCTAGAAATGCGTTATTGAAATTTTCATATTTGTCGCTGCTTATCAACGAGATAGCGCACTCTCGACAAATCTCGGGAAAAGTAAGCTCGACTAATTTACCTTACCAGATATCCTTAATTGTATTGTGATGTAATTATACTTGGTAATTAATTTTTTTCTTTCGGCGATTGCCGGCTAAAACGATATGAAATATTACTGACGTGTCGCGTGTGAGGTATTTACGATTCTACATTGTCTACTTTGCAAGATAACAATGTAATGCCGTTCTCCGAGATAAACCTTGATTCTGTATTCCGTTTATGCTTAATTGTACGCACCTGCCGCCATGATACATCTCTGCGACGCGACTGTTTTATAGAACAAGATGTAACGTTATCTCTTGATTTATCTCTCACAATGTTTAAAATCTGCATGATTTTAATAATGTTTTAAATCTTCGACTAGCAATCTCGAGAAATATTTTAATTAAGATAATTATAAACTAATAAAGGCTCTTATGAATATAATATACGGAAGGAGGGAGAAGGCAATTAAGAGCCAGCGCGCTAATTTGTGCGTATATTATATTTTATTGCAATCAAATTACATTGACACTTTAACTAAGCGATGATAGGCATAATCGTGAAAAGCGTACGTTTCCGTCTTTTTTTTTTTTTTTTGGACCATCCTCAGCGCAATTACAAAATATATGGAATATATTATATCAAAAATGCAATAATAACAATACGCAGAACAAGAGTGAGTCATTCATGGTTGTCGGAAGGTAAATGTTATATAATGGATCTTTGAGACAGACAGAGAGATAGAGAGAAAGAGACTGTCCGATAAAATATACTACATTAAAAAGGCAATCGGTAATACGAATATACTAAACTTGAATGAGTCGCACATGTTGTACAGAAGGCAAATGTTACTTACGAACATTCGAGACAGAATGTCAAGTCTCTTCATATCGCACGGTATATAAAGTAAATATGAATACACAGGGGTGTTTACAAGTAAGACGACATGACATTCAAAGTTTTGGTAATTTATCGATTACATCCGTATAAGTATAATATAAATATCCTGTCTGTTTGCAAAAATTAAGGCTGTTTTTTTCCCCCCCCCCCTTTAATGTACACCATTTAAAAAATTAAACGTTTCTGAAGCAAAGGTTCACTGTCCAGAATTTCGACTCCATCTCAATCAAAATCGTAATTAAATTCTAATCTATGATCGATTAAAACAGAATGATTCGTCACATTCCATCTGATTGCGATGCTCGCGCGGAAAAAAAATGCTGTTGCTTCGATTAAAGTCTACGTCACGGGCTGCCACAAACATACATAGTTCATACAATATTTTTATTGGACCAAATATCTGGATTGTTAAAACAACTATTCAGATATTTGGTCCAATAAAAATATCATTGCATGAATTATGCATGCTTGTGGCAGCCCGTGACATAGACTTTAATTGAAGCAACAGCATTTTTTTCCCCGTGCCGATATCCTTGCAATACGTAATTTGTCTGCCCGTTTCACCGATGTATGAGACGTTACAATTACTGCAATTAATTTTATAATCGATATTGCTGTGCCAGGCTTTAGGAAGAGTGTCTTTGTGAATTCTAATGTAACTATGTAATTTATTGAGACTAAAGTAAGACAATCTGACGTTAAGATTCTTCGTATAATGTCAATATATTGCTCGGATATAAAGGGAACATTCATTTCTCTATTTTTTGACTTATTGAATAATGTTTTAATTTTTTCATGCGCGTCTTAAAAAAAGGACCGAAACGTATACTTGTTACGATTATGCCTATCATTATTTAAAGTTAAAATGTCAATGTAATTTGATATGTAATAAAATATGTGCGCACAAATTACCGCGCTGGCTCTTAATTGCCCATCTTTGTATGATAAAATAGCTGTGTCGTACATGTATGGGCGTGATCAGTTGCCTCGAGCACGACAATAAATAGCAATATAAAAATCATAATTAGATATGCAAATCTTGCGCGTTAAAAACGCGATAATAATTCTACTAGTAATCCCCGCAATATTTTTTGCGTGAAACATTTCCACGCGTCTACTCGATTATATTATTTAATCCTTAAAATATTCCTCAATGGATTAGGAAAAAAACATAGATATTTTGCTGATAGAGATTTACATTCTGCAAAATATATTCTTTTATATATTACATCGACTTGTGCTTACGCTTACACTTTATCAATTAGTATCTCGTTCTAAGATTAAAACGATAACTGTATATTTACGGTAGCAAAAGATCTCTTAGAAATTACGTTGAGAGAAGAATCGAGTCGATATCCAATTATATTAGTTTCCTCACGCGCCTCTCCTACTAACATACAGCGTCGTTGACTAATATTTTTCACTGATATTATCAGGGCTCATTACCTTATAATCCTAATTATCTTTCAGTGGTATTATTCGATTTTCGGTTACAATGTCTATATTCGTTGCTTATTGAATTATCCGCTTTTCCGTCTGCAAATTGCGTTGGTTGCGCAAATATTGTACTTAATATTCTCTAATGACCAGCGCGATTGTCAGTGTCTCTCTATTCTAATAATCGCACTTTTTTGCAAATAATATCTTTTACTTCCTCTCTGTAGTCAATAGTAAAACATTTTGTTTTTTATCGATTTTGCATAATATTATATATTTAAATAAGCTTGTGCCGGAAAGAATCTATCGCACAAATATTGCTCCCTTTTTTTCCAACAAACAACTTTTTTTCGTTGACGAGCATCGTACGGCATATATAACGATTTTTTGTTTATTCATATAGTATCGCGATTTATTTAAAAAATGCGAAGAGCGCAATGGAGGATTAAGTAAATGACAGTTGATTTTTAAAAGATCAACCATACGAATCGAAGATGCATTGTATCTACAATATATGTATCGTAAGGAGGAATTGGTAAAGCAATTTATAACATCCGACGAGCAATCATGAATATTTATCACGTGTAATAATAAGATTGTTGACAAGAATCTTTTCACGTTCCTGCTCATTTTAATCTTTTTATCTTATTTACTAATATCAGTATCTTACAAAATGAACGGACATGTAAAAGCCCTCAGGTAATTACTTTAATATTTTAATACTATGGTGCCTCCCCTCTCCTCACAATTAATTAAATCGATAAATGTTAAGTTAATTGATTATTTAACTTACAATTAAAAAATATTGCTCTCTCTATATATGTTTTGCGAATTGTAAGAAACTGGAATCGTTAAATGGATGCAAATATAAATTTCAGAAATGCAATAAAATTGCGTGCGCATATTTACGTTACGGTTTTCTTCTTTTTCTATAATAAAAGTAAACAGTTTTGTGTAACACATAATTATTCAACATCGCCTCTTACACATTGTTTCTAGTTTTCAAATAAATAATTTTATTTATACATTTACGGTGTGTGCGTATGTACGTGAGACTAAAAAAATAATCTTTCTTAATTTAATATCGCGCTTTATAAATTATAGAGGATATAATTTGTTCATTGAATATTGTTGCTGTAAATTATGTAAATGTACATTTGTGAATTTTCACATTTATATAAGATTATATTGAAGAAACAAAATTATATGTCGAGAGCAAAAAAATACTGTTTTGATGCGAAATATATTTGCAGACGATATATTTTTGACAGATGAATAAATTTATCATTATTGTAAGGTGTATTTATAATAGTGACGAGAGAAAGATTTCTCAATCGAGAGGAAAACTAGGAAAAATCATGTTACTCGTTGCGCAACATGGAGACGACATAACACATCTTTTACGTTAACGCAATAGGATTGATCAATCATACTATATATATTGCGAGTGAGTCAATAGGATTTTTCGTATTAGGAAACTTCTTTAAACTGGTTTTTATAAGTAATTTCCTTGTGTTACGTGATAGACACGTTCCCTCCCGCACGAGAGGACACGCCTTGTTCTGCTTTACATTCAGCTTCTCAATCATTTAATTCGTAATTCGTTTGTTTTTTACATTGTATCTGATTCTCAAGCTGTTTTCTTTGCATATTTAAGTCAGTTTCGACGATTAATTTGGACATCTCAGGACATGCCAGGATTTTATTCTATGGTATTTCGGTTATTCGGCTTCATAATGTCGTAGACACCACCTGCGAAAATAATTATAGTAATAATTAATCTGCTCTAATCGCGCGTCACATTAATCCTTCCGTCTTCTTTTCTTCTTTAATAAGAGACTCTGCATGTAATTGCAATCCTGATTTCGATTTAAAATTTCTAACGCGCAGCTTGTAAAGAGTAATTATTTTCTTATTATTTGAAATGAGTGTGTTAATAGTATGTTAAAGATGCCTCCTTTTTACGCGATTTGAGTCATTTCGTTTACATCACTCATCCCGTCGATGATTAAGATATCTCAGGTAAGACTTATACGAGTTTCGAAACAGGTTTCTCGAAAGATTCACGATTTATAAATATATCGTGGAAGAAAATGGATGTTATACGCACAATATTCTTTTATTTATCCGGATTTTCTTACCTTTTGTCTCCATAATAGTTCCACCCGCTTCGCGAACGATCATTATTTCTGCTGCGATATCCCAGGCTTGGAGGCCATCTATTTGGATGCAATTTACTGCACCTCGCGCTACGTACGCCATGCTCATCGCGACCGATCCTATGCTCCTGGTTCTGAATTTAATAGAAAAATATGTATCTTTTACTATAAAAAAATAATTTATATATATATATATATATATATTTTGCGCTTTATACATTATACGTATATCGGTATACATCGCAACATCATCATTATGTTCATTAAACACTATAAATTATGTAAATGTAAATTTGTGAATTTTAATATTTATGAGAAAGATTATATTGAGAAAGCATAATATTATATGTCGAGAGTAAAAAAGTTTTTTAATGCGGAATATATTTAGAGATGATATATTTTTGAGAGAAGGCTAAATTTATCAATGTTATAAGTGAAATATACATAATCGTATATATTGTATATTATTTTATTTACGTTCTCGTGGCCTCGATGGACTAAGGCGTCCATCCTACCGAGAAAGATGTCTTTTTTTTTTTTTTATTCCAACCCTTATTCCATGCGCTATCGAGACGAAAGTCTTCCAGTCTTCCCAGGATAATATCGCGAATATCCTCGATAGTATGAGGCCTCCAAGCATAGCAAAGAATGTTCGAGTCCTGGAAAAATCAGGATATTATTTATCGCAAATGAGTCGCATTAAAAATGTACATCAAATTATCTTATGTACGATAAAAGAACATACGCGTTACGTACATATGTTACGTACACGTACACGTACGTAAATTACTTGATCGATGAGACACAGGCATTATGTTAGATTTTCGAGAAGTTTGTGAAACGACGGAAAAGAAAGCGGGAATGATTGAGAACAAAAGGAAAAGATTCTTTACTTTCCACGTTCGAGCTCTTGATCGGTTTTGCATTGAGGAATGCTCCATGGCCTCGTCTGGCGGTAAACAACTACTCCAATACGGGATTGTAAACTATTCCAATCTCGAGTTCCTTATTCACAGCTAATGCGATCGACATGCAGGTGTGCGGGAAAGAATGTACGAAGTTCGTTGTTCCGTCGATCGGGTCGATGATCCATCTATCAGCGCCACGAAATTGTCTCTGGTAAAGATTATCGCTATCATCGTGTCGCGAGATATTGCCATTATAACGCGCGATGAACACATGTTGGTTTTATCGCGTTTTTGGAAGTTTTTACTAGTTTATGTAGGCGCTAAACTAATTTAAACAAAAATTAATTATTATTATCTTCACGCTATCTCTATTTTTAGTTTTTTTTATCAATAATATTTTTTATACGCATTTCATACGTTTTATCACATATATTCAAATTTAGAATGTATTACGATATATAATATTTAAAAAAATTTTGTATGAATTAGTTAACTGAAATTTACATTCAATTTTTAGTATCTTTTACTTTAAAATATTATGACTTATGTGAAATCTTTCTTCTTCTTTACAGAATCAAGGTCCAATTGGGCAGGTATCTACTTCTCAGCAGGGTCCCGGAGGACCAATGGTGCCCGGCCAAATGGGTCCGACCGGACCACAAAGTGGATCGCACATGATGCAAGCTGGTCCGAATCAAATGGGTTCTAATGGACCTGGACAGATGGGTCCCGGCGGACCCGGACAAATGGGACCTGGTGGACCCGGTCAGATGGGTCCTGCAGGTCCTGGACAAATGGGACCAGGTGGCCCCGGACAAATGGGTCCAGGAGGTCCTGGGCAAATGGGTCCGTCTCACATGGTACAAGGCGGAGGTCCTCCCAGTGCTTCTCACATGGGACAGAGTGGACCAGGGCAAATGGGTCCAGGTAGCGGACCCATTCCAGGTTCTCAGATGGGCACCGGAGGCCCCCAAAGCTCGCAGATGGTTTCCGGAGGCCCTGGGCCCGGGCATATGGGTGGACCTCCAAGTCATATGAATGCAAGTGGCCCACCAGGTCCAGGCCACATGACTACCGGCGGTCCGTCTGGACCGGGACACATGAGCGGTGCAGGACCTCCAGTATCAGGACATATGAACGCTAGCGGACCACCCGGATCAGGGCACATGAATGCGAGCGGTCCCTCTGGACCGGGTCATATGAACACTAGTGGACCTCCTGGATCAGGTGGTCACATAAATGCCGGTCCTCCGATTCCAAGTCATATGAACACGGGCGGTCCGCCAGTATCTACGCATATGAATGCAAGCGGCCCAGGAAGTCACATGGGTCCAGGTGCTCCTGGTCAGATGTCCGCGAGTGGTCCGTCAGGACACAATATAGGACCAGGTGGTCCGAATCAAATGGGTCCGGGTGGTCCGAATCAGATGATACCTATCAGCCAAGCGCAAATGGGGCCTAGCGGACCCATGGGTCCCGTAGTATCGACAGGACAAATTGGACCGAATGGACCTGGACAAATGGGCCATAATGGACCATCGCAAATGGGTCCAAACGGACTTACACAGATGAGCATGGGCGGACCACCCGGACAAATGAATATGAATGCACCAGGCGGACAGATGGGACCTGGTGGACCCAGTAATCAAATGGGACCTCAGGTAACATCAGGCAACCAAATGGGACCAGGTGCGCCAAGTAATCAAATGGGGCCTGGCGGTCCAGGTGGACAAATGGGACCGGGAGGAGGTGGTGGTCCTGTCGGTCAAATGGGACCGAATAGTCTTGGTCAGATGGGTCCGGGAAGTAGTCCAGGAAGCGTGTCAATGACAAGTAGCGGACCGGTATCTATGGGTCCGACGAGTGGACCTAATGGACCTACCAGCGTAGGTGTAGCCAGTGGACCTGGTGGGCAAATAACTTCAAGCAGCGGCCCAGGAGGACAAATGGGCGTAGCTGGCCCTGGGAGCGGTTCTGGAGGACAGATGGGGCTAGGAAACGGTCCCGGTGCGCAAATAAATGCCGGTAGCGGACCAGGTGGACAAATGGCACCCGGAAATGGTCCCGGAGGACAAATGGGACCAGGCAGCGGACAAATGGGACATGCCGGTAGTTTGCCCGGAGGTCAAATTGGACCAGGAAGCGGACCTGGCGGACAAATGGGACCAGGAAACAGCCCCGCTGGTCAAATGGGAGGACAAATTCCATCTGGCGGTCAAGGACAAATGATGCAAGGAGGTCCGGGTGCTCAAATAGGTCCGAACGCTCCTAGCAATCAAATGGGGCCTGGCGGATCAAATAGTC
Organism: Polyergus mexicanus; assembly: GCF_030449975.1. NCBI lineage: Eukaryota > Metazoa > Arthropoda > Insecta > Hymenoptera > Formicidae > Polyergus > Polyergus mexicanus. The sequence continues at coordinate 3,997,590 of NW_027223324.1, forward strand.
AAATGGGACCATGCGGTCCAAATAATCAAATCGGTCATATAAATGTGAGTGGACAAATGGGTTCTAACGGTCCGACCAATCAGTCTCCTACCACTCAGATAGGTCCCGGTAATCAAAATCAAGGTCAAGTTCTTGGTAGCACGGCACCAATAGGATCAGGTGCTCCGGTAAATCAGATGAGTCAAACTGGGAGTGGACAAATTGGTCCTACTGGACCTTCAGGACCTCCTGGACCAGGACAAGAAAATCTGAATGCACTCCAAAAAGCGATTGATTCTATGGAAGAAAAGGGACTACAAGAAGACCCACGGTATTCTCAATTATTAGCTTTAAGAGCTCGTCAAGGCAGTGGCATAGAGAAACAAGCCTTTAGTTCATCGCAATTGCAGCAATTACGGTATGTGAATGTCTTAACAATTAAATATCACATTAATAGTACATTAATAGTTTATGACAATAGTTTATGACAATATAAAGAAATATGAAGAAAGTTTCGATGATTATACAATAGAATCGAGAAAAAAAAAACGTAAAGGCCAATATGAATTGGATGGAAATATTGTATGATGACAAACATATACATATATGAAGGGAATATGATAATAAAAACCATCATATTATGCATCATATTAGCATGATATTGTTTGAATTTTGTAAAATAAAATTTTTTTAGCCAGTTAACGTTATATATTTATGATTTTTGTCTATGTACATATATATTATATTTATAAGGATATTTTTAACAAGCTTATAAACAAGAATATAAACAAACATCTTCTCTATGTACATGTATTTTTAAAATTTGGCATTTTCAATTTACATTTACAGAGCTCAAATAATGGCATACAGATTTCTGGCAAGAAATCAGCCAGTACCTCAACAAGTTGCAGTAGCTGCGCAGGGTGAGTTTCTATAAATATCTCGATATAAACTTATGCGTTCTGGGTGACTACTCTATCTTTTGTATCGCTTTTTGCCACACGAATTTGTTTTGCTTATGTGAAATAGAATCTTTTTAATCGATATTTCTTTATTTCTCTATTTTATATCTATTTGCTTTTATTTTTATATATATTGTATGCCTTTAAGATTATAAGAGTATACACATAAATATTAATATGTATGTGTATTGTCTTGTGTATTTTCTGTTGTTTTCTAACATACTAGACATTCGTGAACGATGCTCCTATATCAATATTTTATTTCAAGCGCTTTTAAATGCATTATTGAAGTTACTTGCCGCATTAACTTAAGTTCTCAATCTATTATAAATGAGAATGTGCAATTATGAAAAAATTACGCTTACAATAGATTAATGCTTACACGATTTGTAGATTATGTAACGGAAAAAAAAAAGAGATGAATGTGATTGTGGTATTTACAAAAGTATAGGGTAGAATGATCCTGATTTAAGACGGATTTGGATAGGTGGCGCTCCTTCTCCTCCAGGGATGGGTCAACGCCCTATAGATCCGTCTCAAGGCCCTGCTACAGCAGCTGGGCCACAAATACCAGGTCCGAATGTTATTGGTCCCGCAGGTCCCACTCCTAGACCCGGTTGTCAAACGCCGCAACAGCAACAGCAGCAACCTCAGCCTGGCACTAAAACCAACAGAGTGACGAGCGTGGCAAAACCCGTCGGATTAGATCCGTTGTTAATATTGCAAGAACGAGAAAACAGGTATAGAGGCGATCTTGTATATTGAGGAACATACGGCTTATTATACTATATATTTATCAGCAAAGTATAAATAATAATGACAATAAACTATACTTAAATATCTACAAAATGTTACTAAATATACTTTACGCTTAATGAACAGAGTAGCAGCCCGTATATCGCTTAGAATGGAGCAACTTAGCAATTTACCAACAAATATGCCAGAAGATCTTCGTATACAAGCTCAAATCGAATTGCGGATGCTCAGAGTACTGAACTTCCAGAGGCAATTAAGAACAGAGGTATCCATTGTAATCCATTTATAGATCTGTCATTTTATATGTAAAATTGAGAGAATTTTTTACTTACATTTAAAAAAAAATTTTTTTTTAATTTTTCGTAGATAATAGCATGTACCCGAAAAGACACTACTTTGGAAACCGCAGTGAATGTGAAAGCTTATAAACGTACGAAACGGCAAGGATTGCGCGAAGCTAGAGCTACCGAGAAATTAGAGAAGCAACAGAAATTGGAAGCAGAACGTAAACGAAGACAAAAACATCAAGTAAGTTTATCCATATCTAAATTATATGAAATCATAATAAATAAATAAATTATATGAGAGATTATCAATATGATATATTAACATTATTATCAATGAATATATGTATGATCATGTTACGCGTTTATAGGAATTTCTTAGTTCCGTGCTGCAACATGGCAAAGATTTCAAAGAATTTCATCGCAACAATGTCGCAAAGTTGGCTAGGCTTAACAAAGCTGTGCTCAACTATCATGCAAATGCTGAACGGGAACAGAAGAAAGAACAGGAACGTATTGAGAAGGAGCGTATGCGTCGTCTTATGGCGGAAGACGAAGAGGGATACAGAAAATTGATTGATCAGAAGAAAGACAAACGTTTAGCTTTCTTGCTATCTCAAACGGACGAATATATTAGCAATCTCACGGAAATGGTTAAACAACACAAAATAGAGCAAAAGAGGAAGCAAGTTGAGGAACAAAAGCGTAAGAAGGTAATATATAAGCGCTTTTCACATGCACTTTTTAAAAATATATAATTACTAATATGTAATAGATGCGTTGTAATATCAATGAAACCTTACATATCTTACAGCAAAAGAAGAAAAAATTACAAGATGGTGAGAATGCTGAAGATGGTGGTGCCAACGATGATACTCGTGTCGGAGTAATAGATACAGCCACTGGTCGCACATTAACAGGCGATGAAGCACCATTGATGAGTCAATTATCAGCATTCTTGGAGGCACATCCTGGATGGGAGCCAATTGAATCAGAAAGTGAAGATGACGAAGAAGATGACGAAGATGATAACGGAGAGAGCGAGGATAAATCCGATAGTGAGTTTTTCATTCTTGGAAACTTCTTAACACAAGTTTTATTTTTGCTAACTTGATTTACGAAATGCGAATTGTAGGCAAGGATAAATCTACGGGTGATTCTGAAGAAGATAAAGCAAAAAAGACAATACACAAGGCAAAGGTGGAAGATGACGAATATAAAACAGAGGAACAGACATATTACAGTATTGCTCATACTGTTCACGAAGTAGTTACGGAACAAGCAAGTATTATGGTGAACGGAAAACTAAAAGAATATCAAATCAAGGTATTTTACTTATTCGAATTTTAATATTGTAATATATTGTTTATTGCGTTTTCTTCATGAATAAAAATTTAATCAATAATTTTAGGGATTGGAATGGCTAGTTTCGCTATTTAACAATAATTTGAATGGCATTTTGGCAGACGAGATGGGTCTCGGTAAAACAATTCAGACCATTGCTTTAGTAACATATCTTATGGAAAAGAAGAAAGTCAACGGTCCATTTCTTATCATTGTTCCATTATCGTAAGATTTCTCTATAGCTTAAAGCTGATTCTTACAAAAGCTATTTTTGTATCATGTGTTTAACATACTGTTTCTAGGACATTGTCGAATTGGGTTCTTGAATTTGAAAAGTGGGCACCGAGTGTCGTCGTGGTGTCGTATAAAGGTTCTCCGGCTGGCAGAAGAGCGATACAATCTCAGATGCGAGCCACAAAATTCAACGTTCTATTAACAACTTATGAATATGTTATAAAAGACAAGGGTGTGTTGGCGAAATTGCAATGGAAGTATATGATTATCGACGAAGGACATAGGATGAAGAATCATCATTGCAAGCTTACCCAAGTGCTAAATACGCATTACTTGGCCCCTCATCGATTGTTGTTAACCGGCACACCATTGCAAAACAAATTGCCAGAACTGTGGGCTCTTTTGAATTTCTTATTGCCTTCGATCTTCAAATCCTGCAGTACATTCGAACAGTGGTTCAATGCTCCTTTCGCGACTACCGGCGAGAAGGCAAGTAGTTCGTATAGAGTAAAGTATATTCAATGCTTTTATAATATATTTTTACTTAATATTACTGCTACTATGTTGTTATACAGGTGGAACTCAATGAAGAGGAAACTATTTTGATTATTCGCCGTTTGCACAAAGTCCTGCGACCTTTCTTGCTAAGACGTTTGAAGAAAGAGGTAGAATCGCAGTTACCCGATAAAGTGGAATATATCATCAAATGTGACATGTCTGGTCTACAAAAAGTTCTATACAAGTACGTTAATTTACGATGTCTGTGTGCTTCGGAATATTATGAAGTTTACGTGTAAATATAATATACAAGCGAAAATTCTCTTTCTGTGCCGCAGACACATGCAGAGTAAAGGTGTACTGCTAACCGACGGATCGGAAAAGGGAAAGCAAGGAAAGGGCGGTGCCAAGGCTCTTATGAATACAATCGTACAGCTGAGAAAATTATGCAATCATCCATTTATGTTTCAAGCTATTGAAGAGAAATATTGCGAACACGTAGGCACACAAGGCTCTGGTGTTATTACTGGGTAATTATTATCTCGATGGTTTTTTCGAAGAATTTATATATAAAGATAAAATATTTATATATTATAATATTTATTTTATATTATATTATTATTTTGCGTATTATATATTATTTTAGATTATATTATTTTTATTTATTTTATATATATTTTTTAAATATTTATTCGATTTCTTAATTTGTCGTCAGCCCGGACTTATACCGTGCATCTGGAAAGTTCGAACTTCTCGATCGTATTCTTCCCAAACTGAAGGCTACGAATCATAGAGTATTACTGTTTTGTCAAATGACTCAATTAATGACAATTATGGAAGATTATCTGAGTTGGCGTGGATTCATGTATCTGCGATTGGACGGCACAACAAAAGCAGAGGATAGAGGAGATCTGTTAAAAAAATTCAACGATCCCGGATCGGAATACTTTCTTTTCCTATTATCCACACGCGCAGGTGGTCTAGGTTTGAATCTTCAAGCTGCCGATACGGTCATTATCTTCGATTCCGATTGGAATCCTCATCAGGTACGTGATATTAATGTGTAAAATATAATGCCGATTAACGTGACGTTAAATTTGAAAATAATATAATGCTCATTTGTAGGATTTGCAAGCTCAAGACAGAGCGCACAGAATTGGACAGAAGAACGAAGTGCGCGTACTCCGATTAATGACTGTCAATTCTGTCGAAGAGCGAATATTAGCAGCGGCCAGGTATAAGTTAAACATGGACGAGAAAGTTATTCAAGCCGGTATGTTCGATCAGAAGTCCACCGGATCGGAACGACAGCAGTTCCTTCAAAGTATTTTACATCAAGATGACGCTGATGATGAAGAGGAGAACGAAGTGCCAGACGACGAGACAGTGAATCAAATGATCGCTAGGACGGAAGGCGAATTCGAGATATTCCAGAAATTAGATTTGGAACGACGACGCGAGGAGGCCAAACTGGGTCCAAATCGCAAATCACGATTGCTAGAGGAAGCTGAGCTGCCTGATTGGCTAGTGAAAGATGACGACGAGGTGGAAAGATGGACCTACGAAGAAGATGAAGACAGATTCCTTGGAAGAGGTTCGAGGCAACGTAAAGAAGTCGATTACACGGACAGTTTAACCGAGAAAGAATGGTTGAAGGCGATCGATGATGATGGCGCCGAGTACGAAGAAGAAGAAGAAGACGATAAGAAAAAGAAAAAGACACGAAAACGAAAAAAGAAGGGCGAGGAGGACGACGAGCCTATGCCGAAAAAACGAAGAGGAGGCGGTTCTCTGGTCGATCCTAAAATGAAACGAGCTATGAAGAAATTAATTACCTTAGTCGTTAATTATACGGATAGTAGTGACGGTCGATTATTGAGTGAACCTTTTATGAAATTACCCTCTCGAAGAGAATTACCGGATTATTACGAGATTATTAAGAAACCTTTGACTATTAATAAATTGTTGCAGAAAATCGAGGAAGGCAAAGTAAGTATATTCTATATATTATATTCTTTTTTATACAGGATGTCCGACAAGTAAGTGACCAAACGAAAGATGGAGGTAGATTGGGTCAAACTGAGTCGAAAGATGCTGAACCTTTTTTTTTTTTTTTAATAACGCTTAATAAAGAAGTTATTATTAAGTAACGGTGAACCGCGCACCGATGTGCGCCCGGCTAAAGGTCGGCGCTGATTGACCAGACTTTACTTAATAATAACTTCTTTATTAAGCGTTATAAAAAAAAAAATGGTTCAACATGCGGATAGTAAGCGGAGGGGCACACTTTACGGCGCGCGGCTCATCGACATGCGCTTGGCTAAAGGTTGGCGCTGATTGGCCAGACTTTACTCAATAATAATTCCTTTATTAAGCGTTATATTATTAAAAAAAAAAAAAATAGTTCAGGACTTTTCGACTCAGTTTGACCCAATCTACCTCCACCTTTCGTTTCGTCACTTACTTGTCGGACATTCTGTATATTTGTATTAAACACGCATACATAATTCGTATTAAACACGCATACATAATTTGATAATTTTATTTTTCCAAGTATGCTGATTTAGACGAGCTTGAGAAGGATTTCATGCAACTTTGTAAGAATGCTCAAATTTATAATGAAGAAGCATCTTTGATTCACGAAGATTCGATAGTATTGCAATCCGTTTTTACGAATGCGCGTCAGCGTCTTGAGGAGGAGGGTAATAACTCCGACGGAGATGATAAGGGTATGTATATATTCTTTATCTATACTTGCTTATATCATCGTGTAATTGTTCAACGAAAGCTAAAATTTAAATGACTACGAAATGCTATTCTTCTTCTTTAATCTTCTTTTTCTTATGCAGATGGCGAAGAGGGTTCAGATGCAGATTCTAGTGTAAGAATGAAAATTAAATTGAAGGGAAGAAAAGGCGAGGGAAGAGGCGGTCGTAGAAAGAGAGTTACTAAGAAGTATATATCCGACGATGACGATGATGCGGATGATAATTAAAAAATATAACTTTTTAAGAACCAAGACGACGAGAAATATATAAGTAAAGTAGTTTAAGTATTTACTTAAGAATTATATTTAAAATTTCGTTATAATATGTTAATGTAATAAAATCTTTTAAGAGTACAATCACAAGAAATGTAACCTATGCAGAGGAAAGTACTGCTATATCATTTAAACTGATATAACACGGTACAATACTAGCTATATCATTGTAAACTTTTAATTAGTAAACTCGTGATGGATTAATGTGGATATTATCATATGTTTATATATGTAGAGAAATCTGGGTACACAAACATTAACTGTATTACTTTATATGAATTTGCGAGTAGCAAATAGCTACAAGCATTACTGTACAGAAGAGAGACTATATATTTAAGATTTATTCCAAATATTCTTGTTTTAATCTCTTACTGCTTTTGCGATATGTGAAGTTGAATCGAGCGTTATACTTGATCGCTAAGATATGCTTTGAATTTTAATTCTCTGTATCATTATTGGGGATAGCGCATCGACATTTAAATACATTACTCTCTGTGCGTCTCGTCGCAATAAATTATATTAAATTTCTATAAATGATCGGAAATATACAGTAAGGAGAAAATCTTCAAGTTGCTAAAAAAAAATCTAATATCATATAATATTACATTTTGCGAATATTTGCAATGCAGTTGGAACTGTGTGGGTATATTGAAATGTTATCCATTTATTATTAATATTTGGCCAATAATATATGAGGATTGATATTGCCATCGACTATTATTATTATTATTATTATTATTATTATTATCATCATCATCATCATCACCGCAGTCTCTATATTTTAATGTTTAAAGATTTATACATAAATGGGTTATTATATACTAAATATGCCAAAGACCTCCCGTGATACTAATTAATGGCAAATTTTTTTCTATTGGGACAAAAATCTGAGTAATCAATTTTAAATATTTCTCACTTGAAAACTATAATATCGAGTTTAAAAAATCCGTTCTTTTGAACGGAATGAACTTTCCGTTTAACTCAATAGCTTTGTCATTTGATATCAGAATGTTTGTTTTTTAAACGGTGTTGTAGTCTTTTCATAAAAAAATCAAATTCGTGTACTTTTTTTTATTGAATTTTATATTTCTTCAATTAAACACTGCAGGAAACAAATTTATTGACTTTTAATGCATACTAATTACATGAGCGAGCACTCACATTGTATTGCTCGGACAAGTAACACCGATGAGGAATTTTATCACAAGCAACTTGATTTGCAAGGCACCTGTCGAAACTTTATCCGGGTAAACAGGTATTATATCGAATTATCCGAAAATGATTAATCGTCTGAATCATCAAGAATCGTAATGATTGTTATGGTGATTATATACAATTCTCACGTAACGATGATTTTAAATATTGTACTTTGATTACAAATGATCGTGCTTCTGATACACGGTATATATTCATCATTGATGAGTATATTGCACCATAGCAAAATATATGAATGATTCATCGATATCATGTGATATATTTGTATTAGAATTTCAACTTTTGATTTTTTATATACATATATTAGAGATTAAATATACTTAGTCATTGCATTGGCATGTAATGAATTTATTATTTCCTTCAGATTTATAGCGTGTGATAACGGAAAATGTAGTTTTAACAGTAATACAAAGGTAATACAATTGAAAGGTAATATAATTGAAAGTATTGATGAAAATAAATTTTATAATGTACTAAACCAGCTGCGTTAAGTACGAATAGGTAATGCGTGAATATATATATATATATATAAAACAGAGTTGCACAAAAAAAAGTGAACAAAATCTTGCAAGTTTTGAGATTTCCATTATAATTTTCCCTTGTGAAAAATTATCGTCTTAAAATAAAAAAAAAAATAAAATATTCTTTGCACTTGATTCGATCGATTTAATGATCAATTTTTCTTTCATTTTCAATCTTTGTATCTAAGTAAGCAAGACTGTTCGCACCAATATTTATTTATTGAAAAGAAGAATATGTAAATATCACATAAATAAAAAATTTATAACAACGATATGAAATAAATAAAAAAAATCTTGAAGCCAAAATAATCTCATTTAATAAAAAAAAATTGCGTCGCCAAAAAAAAGAAACAGCACACAATGTTTCCGAATGCGGTATAATCATTAAGACTCTGATTTTCTCTGGGAAGATATATAATTTATTTTTGATGTAATCATAAAAAATGAAATTGCTACCAAAATATCATGTATGAAGACATCTTGACGCCGAACTTATTGTTAAATTCTAAATCTCCTTCGCAGTTCTCTCAGACATTTTTAAGAATCTAAATATTTCGATGACTAAATTACGAGACTTTCCTTTAGATTCGCCTATATCTTCGAAAGTCTGTTTGCGTAGAAGCTTTTTCATTATTTATAATTCCAAAGACGTGATTATTTACTATTCTTGATAGCGAAAATTCAATTCTCCTCGAGCTCTTATGCTTTCTTTATAAAACTCGTCATAAAACAGAAACATTTAGCATAGTGTCTTTTTGATAGCGTTCTGTTTTATGCGCATTTAGCATCACGTTCCGTTCCGCTTAAATATACAGTCTCGCAATTTAATTAAACGTCAGTCGCGTTATATGAGCAAGCGACACCGGCGCCTTTCTCTCTGCATAGAAGAAGCAACTAATTTTTTTCCGTCCACGGGAGATGATGCCATACATATTGCCGTATCATATCGGATAAGCTTCGCGCATGCGAGAGAGAAAGGGAGGTATTTAAAAAAACGGCGAATGGATGTTTCTGTTTGCCTTTGACTCGACGTATCTAGCTAGCTAGAACCGTTGCTTGTCGCAAGCATATCGAGGATCCCCTGCGCGCCTGTTGGTGGCAATTTCAACCCTATTTTGAATTTAGATGGAATTTAGGCAAGCTGTTACGTTCCGCGCCCCGGCCGCTTTTCCTCTCCTAGTCACGCGATCTGCATATGCGAAATATGTATACATACATATGTTTAAATACGCGCACACCACACATACGGAAACCACTGTATTATATGCTATATGCGAGACAGGTTTGAAAATTATGTAATTTTTATGTTTAGTCTTGTGGAAAATTGTACATTGCAGTACGCTTAATATTGACAAATTTGGTTGAAAGGAAGAAACATTTTGCTAATATATTTTTCGTATTTATTAACAAAACTCAAGCGAGCATTTTTGTGCAAAATTTCATTCAGATTCATTGACCTGTTTCGAAGTTATTCATCCGAAAAAACATGATGCATCAGTTATTAGATATATTCGCAATAATATAAAAATTTCCGGTAAAAACTAATCGGTAAATTAATTTTTTTTAAATTTTAATTTTTATTTAAAAGAGTATTCATGTTTAAAAGTGTTTAATAATTAAAAATTTATTACACGTTTATTAAATTATTATTACTATTATTAATTTAAATTTAATAAATTTAATAATTATATTTTCTAACCGTAGGAAAAAATTAATTATATAAATATTTTTTTCAATAAAAAGATATTAAAAATCGTTCTGTGCAACATTTCAATTCTGCATTAATGCATAATCTATTTTTATTTGATGTTTCAAGGAATATAAAATACGTATTGTTTTTAAAAATTTCAATGAATTAACTTAATATTGTGTAGCCAATATATCGTTAATGTTTAAGCAAATCGTGAAAAATTGATCAGCCGAGTAATTATTTGAATTCCATTAAATGATTCACTAGTACTCTAGCCAATTATTTTCTCTATCTTCATATTCAAAAAAAGAATTATTAATTTTTCATCTCAATTACGCGAACCCTACAATATCTATATAGATATTGTACGAATTGACTGCGTTGTACATACGATATTTGTTTTGTTCGAATAAGTCCTCTTCTTTGAAGGGAAGGTAGCGGTGGAAGGAAATAAATTGCTACCCCATCTGATCATATATAAAGCTTACCTCTCCTTGAATGGTTACTACACGTGATTCGGCTCGATATCTCGCGGCATACTATACGAGAAATGAGAAGGAAGAAGAAAAGAGAGAGCGAATATATTATCGCCATCTCTATTCTTTTTTTGTTCTGACGATCAATTGCGGAGAGATCAAATGACAAAAAGTAATCCCTGAAAGAAATAAGAAAGAGGAACCCGAGGTAAACAACTATTAAAAGAAAATAAAAAGAAAAATATATTGATAAGAATTCCTCGCTAAAAAATTCCAGATCGTATATCAGCAAAGTAAAAGTAGCAGTCATCGACAGAATCAGCTATGAAAATTGAATATTTTTTCTTTATTTTATTCACTTCTACTCATCTTTTACTTTATCATCTCCGATCTCTTCCATTGGTATCTCCTCTGGAAAATGTAAGCGTTGCTAACTATGTATTATTATCATTGTATATACCATATATAACACCACTTGTCGTATCATCCTCCCCTTATTCAGGGTGAGCTAACAAAAATAACGTACGCGTCGCGATATCCGATGGAAATTGTCAAATACGGCGCTATGCGAGATCAATAGTCGTATACTGCGACACATGTATATCCAGGAATGATTCGCAGGATACATCGTATGCTCTCAGGAACGAGATGAACGGTATCAGTTTCTTATCGTTATGTGATAACGTGAGAATAGAGAAATTTTTCTGAGGTGAAATTTAAGCGAGAGAGAGAAAGAGGGGAGAGGTATTTGCTCTCTCTTTCGAGATAATATTGAAAGGGGTGCAATTGTGAATTGTATTGTTAAAAATAACTTTATGTGTAACACGTATTTTTTTACATAATATTACTTTAAAATAAAAGCGTTCGTTTTTTCATTTCTACTGATAAAATTAATCAAATTATTTCATAAACTGAAAAATTAACGATCTTTGATCAAAATGTGTTTCTATTTCAATTTTTATATAATATTTATATGTACCATATATTCTTTGTGTATGTGCGTGCATATTATTTAAATAGTCGAGCGATATTTGTGTAGACAAACATTGCACGAATATTTTATATTAACATACATAACAGCAATTGTATAAAATATCTCTCTTTATTTTCGTACACATGTCACGCTTATTAGAGAACTGCAGTTGTATACGCAATACATCGTACCATTACATCGCTCCGCTAACAATGCGACATACGTCCCATCGATATTACATCGATATCGAGGCTAGATAGAAATTGCATTTCGTCCCTGTAGATTTACGTTCCATTGATTTATGAAGCTTCGCCGCCCGATCGAGTTTTATTGAATAATTAACAATATTACGCACTGAATTTCGTGCGCGATCGATATAACATCGTACGCAACAGAGCTTTAAGATGCTTTAAATTTTTAGGATAGTTTCGCGCTTCTATCATAAGTTATAGTTACGTAAATTTTAAGGAAATAATATAATTCTAGTTTCTATATTTATGAAAAAATTATCTTTAAACATATATATATATATATATATATATACATATATTATTACAGCTTTTTAAAAAATATTACAGATATATAAAGCCTATAAAAGACGGATACTGACATAGGATACAAAACCTAGCTTTTTTTTGACAATTTAATTTCTGATACAATCCATAAATTAAATCGCGTGTTTTATAAATTAAATACATATAAATTATTTTTTTCATTTATTTGATTACCAAATCTATGATCTATGATTTTATAGTCATCTTTTTGCCACGCCAATAAAACGTCTATAAAAATATGACGAAAAAAATGTCTTTCTTAGGTTGTCTTTTTGGCAAAACGGAAACATGTATTACATACATCTTATTTTCGCTTTGCCAAAAAGATAACTTAATAATAAAGACATCTTTTCGTCATCTTTTAGTATTTTGTGCTGCTTGGGAAATTCTGAGAGCTTAAAATACGCTTGCCTCTTTTGAAATTTAAAGATCATTTTTCTCAGTGGTTGCGTCCTATATTTTATCATACATGTATATCCTATCATTTATCATACACGAGACGAGATTGTAAAAGAGATACTGTTAGCTTATCATAATTCTTATTATGTTGCGAAATCGAAGCCAAATACAATATATTAGTTGAAACGTGTAATTGTAGATGCCGGAGAGCGACGCATCGCCGCGTACAAATGTCCTGTTTAATGCAAATGATCGAGAAAACGGATAGCGATTACGATAGACCCCTCCCTAACTGAAAATTCATCTTTATCGCGGAAAATGGCGAGCGGACTAATAATCCGCGTTCGACCTTCCGATTCGGCGCCGCAGGCACTTTACCGCGCCGCTTTTAGATCGATATCAGGTAATTATCGTTCGTTTGACGAAACACCCTTTTGCAAGGGGGAATCCCGATACCGCGTTCTTCTTCCTCTTGAAAATAATACAGCGCAGCGGGCGCGTAAAGAGAAAATACGGGATATTCCGTCGCTCCGGACGTTACAAATCGCTCTGCCGTCAACTTTCCGATGATTTATGCAACCCCGCGATGACTGATGATCCTCTTTATCAGATAAATGTACCCATCACTGTCCCGCGACGATCAAGTCTTCGAGTGTTCGCTGCACAACTTCCATATTTTATACAGGCTCATTTGTTTTTAACGCTCAAATTGCAATAGGACTTTTTTCTCCTCAAACTGCCGCATTTCTCGTCCTGCGACGGTGTCGATATTATTATATTTTCCTGTGTGTAGGCCGTTAGAAAAAAGTTTGAAATTATACCTTTTTTTTTTTTTTTTTTTTGCGAAAAGTGAACAGGATCTTGTCGCATTTGAATTGTTGTCAAAAAACTTGCTAAAGTGTATCACAGTTTACGGTAGAAGTTCTAAAAATGTATATAATTGTAGTTTTTTGACGTTTACAGATATTTTGCATTGTCTTCTTTAATAAGAATAATCTGATGTGTAGTAAGGCTAGAAGCTATTGATCCACGAAACTGCCACCTCAAAGTCTTACGTTTCGTTCGCATGTGCGATATTGCATAATTATCATACGCAAGATTTTACCTCGCGTTCCAGTTGGACGCGACAACAGGATTATATACTGAAGCGCTTTTATCGATTTGACAGTGAGTTATCTCATCGCGGTTCGTACATCTCCCGCGAGATGCGCTCGATATATTTCTTTCGAATATCCTCGGTTCCGTATTTCTTTCTTTATCGTAATTCGATGCTATATAAAGTTCTAATCTAATCTTTATACCTCGCGTTTTATCCTTTATGTTTCTATAAGAGAGAGAGAGAGAGAGAGAGAGAGAGAGAGAGAGAGAGAGAGAGAGAGAGAGAGAGAGATTTTATGTATTACATTAGCTGCATTATTTTTATTCATTTGAATATTAACATTTTCGTATAAACATGATAAAAGTTATATAAAAAATTGCTTGAAATAAAAATATGTGGCAATTGCATTTATTGTATAACACGATAAATGCATTTCAGGAACACAGATAAAGGGATAAATTAAAAAATGCCCCTCATATACGCGAAATGTTGCTGCTGATAAAAGAGAATTTTGAATATCATTAATGATTTGTAGTTGCTCATTAATGATTTGATCGTTGCTTAAGTTTACAAAGTGTATTCACATACACACAGACATCCTTCAATAATCAAACTGTCATTATAATTTTAAATCATCAACACGATAAATAAATATTAACTTTACATTTCCTGTTGCGATGAAATTAATATTTCCAAAATATTAATATAAAATTTATTATATATGTTTGTATAGTTAAATTTATTTATTAATTATTTGTTTGTTTATTCATTTATAATATAATAGAATTTGCAGCATAATAGATACACGTATCTCGAATAAATCGAATAATGTATCGAAGAAAAATTGCCGTCATTTAGGATCCTTTCAAAAAAGTTTGAAGCTTCACAAAAATGGTATAAAAATAAATGGTGTTTTCGCAATAGCTTGTGTATAATTGTACTCATCGTATTTTGGAAATAATTAATAATAATTTATAAATATAGATTTTACTTTGATTTACTCGTTTATTAAATTGGACTCAAATTAAATTTTATTGCAACGATTTCATACGTCATATATAAGAGATGAGATCCTAAGTGACGTGTATCATTTTTATCTTGCTGAAACTGTCATTCAATAAGGAATATAAAGAGAGGAGAAAAATAGAATAGCCGGTCACACACCGCGACCGCATTGAGAGTCCTCGAGGCTGAACGAAGGAAATAATTGATGGAGAGCGAAAATAGTTGGCGAATGCAATTAAATCGCGCTATTTCCGCTCTCGCAATTCGTCCCCATCCCCCGGCCCGCTTCTCTGCGGCCGAAATTTAAATCAATTCATCCCCATCAACTTACTCTCTCTCTCGCGCGCGAGAGATCTTCGATGCGCGTAGTGGGATTTATTCGCTATCGCGCGGTTAATTTTCAACAATGTTGTCGTTGCACGTATTGTTTCGCACGACCGTGTGGCGGTGGCGGGAGCAGAGTGTATCGCGCAAAGCGACGTTGTATCCTGTGGCGGATAAAACGAGCGTGCCTTCGGGGATGTTATCTCTACATTAGTTACGTTACTCGAAAGTGTATACGTGATTGTGTGTATCTACCTACTCGTCTACCTACCTCTAGAACGCTCGCTTTATAACCGTCGTCGCTGCGACATTTGACATCCGCTTCTCGATGCGCGATTTGCGCACCATTCGGTCACCGGATATGTAATCGCTCCGGGATACGTCATTCCGTTCTCATATGCCTCGTGTAGGTAGAGTGTACAGAAGAACCGTATTATCGTATATATATTCCTTGTAAAGAATGAGCATTTTTTTCTTTTGCCAAAGTATCCGAAAATGTATAAAGATGTATTCTATTGATGTAGACTGTAGACAAAATCACGAATAAAGATATCCTTTTGTTCGCGATATTGCTGCGAGACTTGCTTATTTAACTTTTTAACTTTAGGAATCTCGAAAAGCTTTTTTTAATGGTTTCTTTTTCCGAGCGTTAGTTTTCATTTCCAACACTGTTTTTTGTAAAGACGCAAAGTCAAGATAATAGTTCTTCCTCTTTTCATTATATAAGATGTGCAAATACCCAAATGGTTTTGCCCCAACACACGGAAAGTAACAAATACGGCGATTGTATATTCCGGCGTACAAAGTGCCGATCAAAACTAATATGATATACTCTTTAATATCTACAGAATGCAATGCTGCACTTACCGAAACGGATGCTCTACATAGAAAAAATGCGCGATGACTCGATTCTTGTCTCGATATCGATCTTTTTTGGGCTAAAAACTTTGAACTTCTATTAAAAAAGAAATATCGTGCGCGCAGGGGCACGGTTTGTTTTAAAATAATGATGGCGCCAATTTACAAATAATAATACAGCCATAGATAGCAGCATTTATTACGAAAAAAAACAGGGGGACCCGGTTTAACCCGCCTACTCGGTTTTACCCAACTTTTCCCTATATAACATAAGTGCTTTTGTGTGCGATTAGTTTCTAATAATTCGATTTTCTTTCGCGTCACAAGTTCGAAGAAAGTGCATTGAAAAAATATGTACTAAGTCCAAAAAAATATTCTTTTGATTTAAAAAAATTATTTACTTGAATACTTGCAAAGGAATTACTTATTATTTCAATCAAGCAGCATATATTGTATATTTGGATTAGTAAAATATAAAATAAAAACGAAATATACTTTTTCATTTGCAAATAAAAAAAAAGAAAATGAATTCCTCACTGTACTAAAATACCTCATTCAAAAAAATATTTTTTAATGTGCTCGAATATTCTTTTAACTCACACATTTGTTTATAATTCATCTCATTGCAACGTCTCATTTGCTTCGGGTGTTCTCTTCTCCACGGACACTTTCAATTCCTGAGATCCCTCGTCGCGGAATAAAATCGCTCGACCACACGCTCGAACATCTCAAACGCGCGAACAAGCTAACGATTGGATCGTGTAACTTTAACTTACTTGGCTACTTGGGTTTAGAGATCAGGCGCGGAGCAAAGGTGAGGAAATTACGTGTCAGCCCGTCGTCAAAGATTCCGTTCACGCAAACAAAGTGTAAGTGTTCTTTGGCACCGTATGCACGTATACATTCTCGGATTCGCCTTTGTAAATCGTCATTATCCGCGGATATCGACAGCCCCGTTCATAAAGTATCGTTAAAACATTAACGAGGGTTATCGTGCTTTAATTAACAACTCAACGCGATCAATAGAACTCTAAATGACTGACATACTTACTATTCAAGGAAGAGAGGCAGGATATCGATAGAAATTTCATATTTACACGCACCTCGTATATATGTATGCACGGTATATTTATATATTAAATCAATCGAATCAATACCTTAAATATTTATTTTGAATTTTACCACATTATTTTGTGATACACACACACACACACACTTTACTTCTTTTTATAATTCAAATTTATTCATTTAATTTCTTAAAGACGTAAACGCGTCGTTTTGATTTCAAACCGCGTCGAAGGTCTTGCGTCGAAATTTTTGCCTCCCAATTTTCTTCATATTACGTCGCTTTAACGGAACGCGCGTCACACACGTCGCGCATAAATCTCACGAACAATGTAATTGGGGCATGCACTTCCGTCGGACGCCAGGAGCCGCGATGCGGAATGCAACCGGCCAATCATTCCGGCATGCGTGTTTCACTATATTATAGGCTGCTATAGCCGAAACAATGCGAGAGAGAGCTCGCGTGAGCGCACGTCGATGTGTACATATTTACTTGTTTGCACATCCTCTTTGCCCATCTCGTGAGTATACGCGGGTGCGAGTGTACATAAGCGTATCCGGCAATCATTTCGTTATCCCTGTCTATATATGCGATAATCCGCGCGAATAATATGTAACGATATGATTTTTCTTTTTTTAGTTTTTTTTTTCTTCGCTTAGCAATGTATAATAAAAAGTTATTGCGTAAGAACTGTCAGTTTTACTCCGGAATGTAAATACATTATTTTCTCGTTGATAGCAAGACTTTTTGCTTTGTTAACGGGAAAAAAGTCCTTCCTTCTTCGTTGCGAGCGAATCCCTTGAACTTTATCCGAAAGTGGGCTGACACAGCTCTAGTTTTATGATCGAAAATTCTCGTCGTTTCTATTCTTATCTCACTCGATCTTACTCTCGTGTCGCTTTTGAATCGTTGGAAAAATTGGTGAAACAGTATTTGGAAGCTATTTCTTTAATAAGAAACAATTCAGAACACTATCTAACGATACTTTTTAATTTGAGCCTTTTTAATTTTTGCTCCGTTGCTAATTTGATTTATAGGATTTGAAACAAGATAGTGTGTGCACAGGCAGAGTATAAATATACATGCATTCCATTAATATAAATGCACAAAATTACATAATTGTATAATTTATTTTACAATTGATATAATTTATTTTAAATTTATTATAACATTTATTTTAAAAATAAATGTAACATACTAATTGTGTGTTTTATTCCAGATATGTATGTGGAGGATCTTATGCAAAAAAGTAGCAATCTATAAAATTAATAGAAAAAGCTTTAAAAGCTACAGCTTGCAAATATGTACGATTATTATTGATTTTTCAGTGAAATCTTATTGTCATAATCGGCGAAACATGAGACGGGGAAGACAAGTGCGAATGTTTTCACTGAAAATCAGTAAAATACTCATCGATTTACGGTGAGATCTGGCGATATACGTCATATCTTTCTCCATTCTTCCTTCATCCTTTCTTCCTCGTTTATAAAACGGACTCGTATCTCTAGAATTATCATTCCGACGTGTCGAACTGAGATACTATAAAAAATAATTTACTGTTTGACACATTTTGTCTTATCTATGGAATACACTCCCTACCCGAACGTATCGTAACCTATGATATTTTTTGACGAAATTGCAAATCGAGTATTCCCTTGACTGCTAGAAATGAAATCTTTCAATCATCTCTTTGTCTCTTATACTTAATTTTTAAGTTTATTCATATCAAAAGTTTAGTTTCAATATTTTGTGTTTATTCCTTCTCCTGCAATCTAACTCTCTCAATCTGAAAGATAATTCGCACCTACTCAAATATTTTAAGCTTCTATTAAAGATATATTATATATTTTAATTAATAATTTCTTACCTTTCTTAATTTAAATTTATTTATAATAAATTTATTTTACGTTATCTATATGTGTTATAGTGTATTTTAAAACATTTCGATGCTTCTTCTTTTGGCTTAGCGCCTTATGCATTACTATTATGCATTACTGTTATAATATATTATAATTTAATTAAAAGATAATTAATTGAATCTTTTATGTCAAATATATATTTATCTATAATATATAAAAAAATATCATACTCTCTTTTATCTCGTTGTGTCACAACACTAATTATACGATTATTGCGTTTATAATGTCAGGATTTGTTTTTTAAGAATAATGTAGTCGACGCAAAGAGAAGACTTTCACGTAGAGAAGAAATTTATATAGACTTTGTTAACGTGAATCTCGCCCCTATAATAATTCGCACGCAACATCGGGAGAAGTGCAAAAAAAAGATGCCGGAATCGTAGAGTTCGGCGGATATCGAATCCTCTCGAAAAATCGCTAAAATAATAGAAAAAAAAATGTCATGCGCGCGTGTGATGTGTAAAAATTCTCGTCGTTCAAAATCAACACTCTTCTCGTCGTATATATTTATACGCGAATGCATCTGCATATTTAATTGCCGAGTCGATGTAGGATCCATTTCGTGAATCCGCACGTATGTCGCCGGTATAGATGAACGAGAGGACGAGTATCTCTGTCGATTTGCGCCCAGCTCGTTCCGGTTCGCATCTCGCACCAAACTGCGCCCGCTTCGGTGTGTATCCTGTGTCATCGCCGACTCTAGTCTGCATTATAGAATCAACGGGTGTGCAGATAGATACTGCGCGTAATCACACTTCGTCGCTTCTATCAATCAGCTACACGAGATAATTCGGCGCGATCCGTATATAATCTTCGTTCCACTTCGTATCACTTCGACGCGTGCATCAACGTATTTTCCAGATAGAGGCCTCGAGAAGAAATCCGTTTCGTCTTCGTGTCTCTCTTAAGGACATTCTACAATGGTAGTAGGCAATACAGAGTGAGGAGTAAGATTTTAAGGGTTGGTTTTAAAAGCAAATGGGAATTGCCCATTTCGTTTTACTTCCGATCTTTACATTACTAAAAACAGTATACTCTCCTACACCTACAGCCTTGTTACTGCCATTGCAGATTATGCCCTTTAGACAATGCATAGGGCATAGATCGTAGACACGTGAGACGAAAAATCGCGCCTACAGAAATCACACGCATATACATTCTTTTTTAAAAGAGATGCGGACATATGTAAGATGTTTTCATATTCGTAGATTGATCTCACTTGCATGCTAGTTTTACACTTTTTTTTTTTTTTTTTTTTAATATACATACATAGAGTGATTTTAATTTTGACTATACAAGTATAAGAGATTATACGGCAAAATTTAATTAAGGGATAATTCGTTAAATCTCTTGTATCAAATTTATATAGATACGTTGTACTCATTTATAAGAAGTTTATATTTTTTTTCGCGTCATTGCTCGCACATATATTTTCTTCTTTCATCCTTTGTTTCTTTAAACCCCGGACCATAGCGAGCGTCAATTCAAAAACTAATTGTCGCGTTTCTCTCCAGAATGAGAGAAAAAGAAGCTCGCGATATCGGACGGATGGGTTAGCTCGTCCTCGACGATCGATCGGAGATCCCTGCCTGTGAATAAAAAAATCGACAATCCGGCTACACACGTGGCAGCTTAATTACTGCCTACGCTAGAGCGCGAAATTGTCAATTACTAGGAAGACACGTTGGCAGACGAGAGCCGCCCGATCACAAATTAACGTGAACGCGCGCCGTACGTTCGTACTCTGACATATCGATCTTGATATATATTGCTATCTCGAGATTTGTAACCCGATGGAGACGCAATAAGATACGATATATTGAAAGTTTTTTTCAACTGAAGAAGAAAATAAATTAATTAACAATGTATTATTACAGGGTCTAATAATTATTTACAAAATAGCGAAAAATAAGCAGATAAATTGGGCGTTATTTTTCAACTCACATTATATATACAAGAAAGTATTATATATAATACAGAAACTGTATGTGTGAAGAGAAAAAGATAACTATATACTATAAAATAAAAAAAAAATAAAAAAGAGAGAGAGAGGGGAAGAAAGATCTTAAATCGAGAGATTTATTAACTACATCTACTTTAAACTTAACGTTTAAATTATAAATTTTGTATTTACGGAAAATATGATAGAAAATTTCTTTTTTTCGTTTAGTATATAGATATATAATAATAAATTAGATCATGTTCGTTCACGAAAATAGAATTGTCGATTGCTTTGATAACGCAACGTGTCATGTAAATACAACGCGTTGCATTTTGCAAAATCTTAATATTTGCAGCAGTATTTTACGCGCGTCATTAGGCTATCGATTAGTGACATTGTTTAATAACGTCAATCCTATTCAGGAACGTCACATAATCCAATATTATGCGGAGTATGCCGATCGATACGAGATTAATAGATTCGCGTTTCTCAAATCGTCATACGTTATACGCGATCGCGATATTACCTTGACCGTAAAGGATTCCGTAAGAGCGCAATCAAATGGTGAATGATATTAATGACTAATCCGGACTTTGATTCGAGATAATACGAGATGAGCTTGTACCTCGCGAAGAATGCGAATGGATATTATCATGGATCATAGTGCTACTACGGCACAAACACAAATCCCCGAAGCTATTAACGTCGCCAAATATACGCACAGAATCGCACGGAATCGGATATCGGAACGATACCAGATACCAGTTTCAAGACGCTACCCGCTGCCACAGTATGATTTCCATATAATTCAACTATACTTTACAATATATGTGAAAATCAAAGTGATTTGCGATACACAAAGTCTTACACCGGCAAAATTTAATTCTCATTTTAAAAGTATTTCACTTATTTTTATAATATCTTTCTCTAAAATAATTGTCAAAAGTCTCTTAAGTTAAGAAAAAAATTCTCTAAAGAGTTTCAGATATTCTTAACGTATATATATATATATATAAACAATATATGTATATAGTACTAAATGACATATTTTCTGACCATTATATTATTTAATAATTGGGATCATAACAAAAAACAGTTTTACAAATGGACATTTGCTATTTATATGTATCGGCACTGAGCAGCATCTCGAAACTGACATCACTCACTTCGCCAGAGACAGTGAAATCTTGAAATTAATACAACATAACGCCGTGTGTATTCCAAGAACGATATTACTATATCTATCTGCACTCATTAACATAGAAATTAACGCTGGGTCTCTGCGATAAAACATTTTATATTACACTTATTATCTATTAACTACATATTTATTGAGTGTCTTACAATCGGTTTGTATATATTAAAAATCCGCAAACAGGATTGTATAAATTAAATAAATTAACGAAACAAATGTTTTTAATTGAGAGCCGTATTAATTAACTTTTGCACTAGAAATAAAATTCTTTTCAATCAAATAAATAAATTTTGTTAATTAATTTTGATTTTTCACTGAAATAAATATTTTTACTTTTCTCTAAAAATGTTTTGTTATATTAAATAAAATATTAGTTGCATGTAATAAAAATTTTAATTTTTAGAATACATTGTTTAAAAAATTTTAATATAAAAAAATATTTATTTAAAAAATTATTTATTGAAATAAGGAAAACCTGCGTTTTTTAAACAATCAGTTAAAAATTGAAAAATGTTTTTTTAAAACAAATAATTTAGTATAATAAGGATAAAAAACGAATTATTTCTTTTATTTGCGAATAAAAGCATACTTTTCGCATTTATTTTATACATTTTACATATTCAAATATATATTTGCTGCTTGATTGAAATAACTAATTCTTTGCAAGTATTTAAATAAATAATTTTTCTTAATAAAAAAAAGATTTCTTTGGATTTAGTACATTTTTTTCAGTGTAATGATTATCGTTTTGCGTGAATATACGATGATTATAATGAATCAATTTTAAACTATTTCTTTTTTTAAATGTACGAGAATATTTCGTAATCCATTTCAACTCGTCACTTTTAAAGTTTTTACGTAGAAATCCCTCACCTCTAAAGTATTTTTCATACAAAACTGCGCCGTCTCTCTCTGCTCTGATAATGTTACTTAAAATTCCCGCAAAATTCCCATTTTCCGGATGATTTATACAGATTGTAAAACGATAAAAAAAAATCCAGGAACACCGGTGGAAATCGCGCTTTATAACGATTTTGCAAAAAAAATGTTGAGCAATATATATAGCAAGTATTAAAAGAAAAAAGAAAAAAATAGAACAAACGTAAGAGCAACGCGACGCGGCGCGGCGCGGCGCGGAATTAAACGCAAAATTCGTCATTCGCGTTTTCGTTCCAGCAAAATGTTTAGCACCCCGCGGAACAAGATTCGAAGGAGTCGCCGTTTTCTTTGCATTTTGTTTTTCTATTTTCATCCCGAGAGCACTTATTCGATATCTGCGAAACTTTTCGTCCCTCCAGCGAGTGAAAAAGTGCACTCACCGCCCAACCATTCCATCGCTCATAACCGCACGCCATTTTGCGCCGGTGGGAAAACCTTGATAGAAAACTTTGCCGAGTCCTTTATCCGGTTAGGAGTCGTGCACACGCACACATTTGTCCCTTTGATTAAATTTATCGCGGGGTCGTCCAACTTTTCAATCGACTGTTACGCCGAACTTAATTAGCTCCAGGTGGCCAAGTGTCAAAGAGAGAAACAGGAATTAAATCGAGTGGCCCTCAAAATGCATACATTCTCCTCGAAAATACAGTGCTGACAGTGATGTATCGCATGTTTTTGAAAACAGAAAAGCCAAAATATCCAAAATGTAGTGATAACATTAAATTAACGCAACTTATATTTAAAATTTTTATAATTTTCATGATTTAAAATTTTTATGATTAATGCTTCGAAAGAGATTTCTTTTTATCATAAAAAATATCTGATCTAAAAATAAGACGATGGGGGATACGCCTAATCCTATCGTCGCCTAATTATATTCGGAAAAGTGTAACATGTATACTAACACATACATAGAGATAACAAATAGTTTTACGTGCCCGGTATCACATAAAGAACGAAATCTATCCACGGCTATGATGGACGAACTTTATATTAGAAAAGTTTTTATGTTTTTTCACCGGCCGAAAACGGTTATACAAGTCTCTATCTTCTTTCTTGACCGCAAAATATCCATGTTCATGTCAATTTATAATCACGGTTCGAAAATTATCGGGACATTTTTTCGTGCACGTAAAACTAAGAACTTTCTTCTTCGCATTGATGATCGATTTGCGAATTGTTAAAAATTAAGCTAATTCGATTTTAAATTGTTTGTTTTTATTTTTCTTTAAATAATGTTATACAGAATTTATATCTCGTTTGTTTGTTCGTTCGTTTGTTTATTCGAGATATCTATAAGCTATTGCAATTTTTTTTATTAATAATTTTAATACGCATTCACACGTGAAATTTGGAAACTTTCCGGCTTAATCGGAAGAAACTCTTTTTCTTTCATTATTGAGATCGAAGAAATCAA
Organism: Polyergus mexicanus; assembly: GCF_030449975.1. Taxonomy (NCBI): domain Eukaryota; kingdom Metazoa; phylum Arthropoda; class Insecta; order Hymenoptera; family Formicidae; genus Polyergus; species Polyergus mexicanus. The sequence continues at coordinate 4,022,279 of NW_027223324.1, forward strand.
AGTTTGCGAAATCATATTTTAAGTTAATCGCGAAACGAAGTACTCTCTTGATCCGGCGTGATCTTGCCGCCTTCGCGAAGTAGCAGAAAGCCGATTCGCGCGGTTATGGGGAGAGAGAGTTCGAGACGTTATTACGCGGTATTAAATTTGCTGCGAATGAGAGACGCGTGGGGGGAGGGGGGAAGACATAATTTTCCATCCTCGGGGAATCTGCCACGTCGCCAAGTTCTAACAAGTTAGCGCGATTTAAGTTATATTCTTTTATTTCGCAATAATTAAAGTTCACGGAAACTTTACGATACCGTCTGCAACCTTTCTGTCAAGCCGAGCGAAGAAATTCAGCCGCGAGATTTATGCGAACGACTTAGGCATGGCCGTTTTCCTCGTTACTGCAACTTCGATGCATTTTGCACTCGAATTGGCCGATAAAAGACAAAGAAAAGAGAGGGGGAGAGGGGGGGGGGGAGGAAGAGTTACATACAAAGCTTACATTATATATATATATACAATATATATATGTATACATACAAACATATATATAATGATTCTGTCATATAGGGACATTTCCAGCCGTTCATTTATATCAGAAGCAATTTCGCGTGGATGAAGCAAGCTAAATGGAGTTGAGTGAAAGAATATTTTCAATATAGACGAATAATTGTAAACTATAAGTATAATTCTAAAGGATATCACATCTCTTAAATATAATTTATTATAACGCTCTTATATATATATATATATATATATATATATATATATATATATATAACAATCACATAAATAATAAACGTTGCTTTAAATTATTGCACATTATATATATAAGGGATTCCAGATCTTCATGTCCAAAAAGACGAGGTGAATTCAGTACGTCAAAACAAAAAACTTTTCTATTTGGTATTTTGATCAGATTTTTGGAAAATAACGCTTTCCCAAATCAAAATATAATAAAAATGAGATATTGCTATTTTTTAATAAAAGTTATTCAAAATAATAAGAATTACATTTTGGAACGTAATTCTTATTACAAACTATATAAATTGTTTCATTACGATACTTATATAGGGGCGATGATCATTTCTTTAAATATGCTTCAACTTAAATATCTTTAGTCTCGCCTTTAGAATTTTTCGCCGATTTAAGTATATTTTACCTATCATTTTTTATTTGAAAGATTATAAAAATTCGAGTAATGAAAAGATGCGATACACATGTATTAATGTTTTTAATGCAAGTCGTATCGTGGCTAAGAATGTTCATATATGACAGAATCATAATGATTTTCGATGCTTTTTAATTACAAGAAAGAAAACCGTGCAAAGTAATATATCTGTTTCAATAAAACACGAATGAAATTAATATTTCCAATAAAACCAAAAAGGAACGTACGTTAGAGAGCTCTGAAGGTTGACTCTTCAAAAATGAATATACACTCTTTCGTTCGCAGTTTTTTTTTTCATCTTCTAATTACTCACTCGTATAGTGAAATAATTTGTTTTTCTTTATTATTGTGCGATAAAAGAGCTTGCGCGCTACATCTCAAAATAAAAAACAATATATTGGTTGAAGTAACGCGCTGCGTTATTAAATTTTTTACCGCGGAAAATATTTATACGAATTTTTCATCGAACAAACAGAGAGAGAGAGAGAGAGAGAGAGAGAGAGAGAGAGAGAGGAATGCTTTAGAGATTTTTTCGTTAATAGAATTTAAAAATTTGCAAGAATGTTTCGCGAAACATTCTTGCAGTGATGAGTTTACTCTTTTGAAATTAGAGATGAGATTATGGAAACTGAAGTTCGCTACTTACGAAAAATTCATATATCATTTTTATTTAATTGGACAATATTTTTCAATCGTGTCTCATTGGAAAAATAATATTACTTTTTACTTTATTACCGTATTAATAAGCGCTTGGTTCAAACAGCGCTATATTTAAAAATTACTTAAATATTTTCAAACGTTTACCATTTTCGTTTCTTCAATCGGCGTTACGGACGCGAGTAGTTGTTGGGCATCGCGATTGATTGCGGAGCAATCAAAATCAATGGCTTCTTCTGAATAAGTAAGAATGCGATCGGACTCCAGCTCGTTCCCTCTTTCATCGATCGAAGAGGCACGTGGGGACAAGTCCGATGGTCTTCCTTTCAATTACAATCTTTATCTAGAAGGAAGTTCCGCGATTCACGTGACCGGAATAATCTGCTGTATCCTACATCCTAACTAGCAGTATATAATGTAAGTAAGAGACGCAGTGATTATCCATTTAATGAATGTTGAATGACGACGCTGATAACGCAATTCTCATTTAATTATACTCTTGATTAAAATAAATTTTCCATTTCTCTTTCACATATTTTACCCTTTACGAATGTCAGCGGCGTTAAAAGTCAATTATCTACAATTAATTGAATGAAATTTTATATGAGAAAGGAAAGTGTATAGTACGTACCATACTGTGCCACGCTGTAAACGATGAAAAGTTAACGAAATTTTCAATTACAGTTATAAATGTTGAATTTCAATTTGCTTTTATCGCAAACAAAACTATAACGAGAATTCTTTGAAATACGAATGATAAAGTAATAGTCGATGTATTTTTTATTACGAGTTTTATAAATTCGAATGTGAAGGAGAAATGGAATCTACCTAAGTTATTTCTCATATCTCAATTTTCTTACTCACCAGAAAGATTAATCAATAGATAAAAAATGATCAATAAAATTATAACATCTTCTTGTTCGCTCAACTTAAAGATACATAATAAATAATTATCATGTGAGTATCCGTTTCTAACTTCCACCGTTATCGCTTAACGCAAGTACGCGTTAAATTCCAAGGAGTCCAGATCAACGTTTTACAGTGCATTTATATTTTGATTCTAGCGATGCGTGTCGCCGCGCTTGACAAATATATGAATCATTTCGTCACGTATTTTTTACATGTAACGAAATCAATCTCGAATCACAGAACGCTACCGGCATCGACAGAGCGAGTCTAATGAATTCTCGCAATGGCATCTTGATAGTTAGAAGAATGCGGCCGAGAAAGAAACGAGGACCACGAAGACGCGGGGTCTTCCTTTCAATTACCGTAGTTAAAATGAGTCCTTTCCCGGCACGTGACTCGAATGTAACGTTCCGGCTTCTGTCCGTATTCCTGGACGGAGGAGTACGTCCACTCTCTTTCCCATTCGCCGGAGTGATCGACGAGGGTCGAGAAAATTTATTTCGTCCTTGATGGAGGTACAGGGTCGGATAAATCAAATGGCGGAAACATGCCGCTTGGAAGGATCTCATTAGCGGCGTCTCATCTTTGGAGCTTTTTACACACATGGAATCTCCCTCGTATCCCGTATTATAATAAACGAAGAAACGATACGCTATACATTGTTGAAAAATTTGTGTTTCCTTGTTAAAAAATATGCCGATTAAAATTTTTGTATTAAATATTTAACACATTCATGTGTTAATTTAACATATTGCCGTTAACTGACCTCAAATAATAAATTATTAAAACAACCGAAAAAAGTTTGTAAAAATAACACAACGTGTACATATTTTTAATTTTACGCAATAAATATGTTCCGTATAATTAGTGACAGGACTTATTTGTTAAAATTTACAGAAAAAAAATATTAATTTTATTCTATAATTGAAGTGAGAGTGAGATTGCAGATTGCCAATAACTTTTTTTCCCAAGTTTATTTCATCATTAAAAATATGTTGATTTTACACAAAATTTATTTCAAATTACTATGAAGTTACTGTGCATTGATTTTTATGTTGAAGTATTAACATATAATATTAGTATCTTTATTCAACATATCCGTATTATGCTAAATTAACATATAAATTTGTGTGGACCGTTTGGGATATGCAATACGTGTTAAGTTTAAGACAAATTTTCCAGTAATATGTATAATTGAAATAAAAATACTTTATTGTAACGAGAGTATCTTCCACAGGTCTTACCAATCGCGCGATTAATGTTACGCGCGCGCTTTTCTAACGCTTAATTAAATTAATTAAATGTCCGTTATTTAAACAAAAATATAAATCAGTCACGGAAGCATTATAAATTGTTGCTTATGTATCTATAATAAATCGTATAGCTCCATTCTTTTTCTGCATGAAATAATTATTACGCGCAAGAGATGATTTTGTAGATTCAGCGTGTCATTAATCCAGATTTCTTTTTCAAAGATATCTTTTATAAACGACATGTATAATCTTTGTCGCAAATTAAAGTACAGCTTAGACGAACGACAAAGTTGTCGGAGATTTGCCCCGCGAAAGAGATTCTAATAGAGTGCACGTGTCGTGCACTGCATCAGATTAATGAAATCTACAGATACTGTATGAAGCCGCCCGAAATCATTTAATTAACGTGCTGCAAAGTATGCCGTATAATTTCTATCCAGCGTTCTCGCACGTGTATTTGAAAGCCGGCAAACATCAAGTTGCGTCGCCGATACTCTCGCGATAGCGCGAGATAAGCCGATCGCTTATAATTAATCCGTAGAATTAGAATGCTAATCCGGGTGATTGATGGAGCGACGACGAATCGAAAGTTTCAATTTTACGATAATAAAAAGGAGTTGCGCGAAAATATACAAATATAAGAGTATAATTACTCGACGAAAGCCGACGCGTGGCGGAGTAAGCTTGGAATCTCGCATGCGACGAAACAAATACGACTCTCTCGGCTTAAAATAAGCGACGTGAAAATTGTGTTGTGACCGGGGGAAAATTGCATTCCTTTGCCGGGCGAGGCGCGACCGCGACAAGGGGACGCTCGATTACTTCTCATTTTGGACGAAGGGACGTCGCGGTTTTCGGTGTCGTTGAGTAAATTTACGCGGTCATTTTGGGGATGTGGATTAAGGACGTGTATTATAATAATTATACGGCGCGAAAAAGGTACGAGGAGGGGGGAGGGGAGGGTGGGGAGGGAAGGGGAAAAACGGCTAAACGCGAGACGCGGTAATGGTGCCGCATTAGCCACCGACGTTCGAATAGTATACTCGGCGTGAGAGAAAACGAACTTGCTTGAAATTAAAAGCATCTAAAAACGCTATCTCGCTTCCCGACGTAATTTAATTATTTCTAACGGCGTGTAATTACAGATGCATTTACTTATACATGGATATTTACCTCGCAATGAAAGCTCGTTTACAATCGTACGCGCGATGCGTATATAAAAAATTTTATTTCTATATTTAAAAATTGCAAGAGGGCGAGAGGGGGAGGGGGGAGGGGGAGAATATACGTTGTAGAAAGCCTTTTCTTTATTGAAACCGTCTAAAAATGATGTGCACGATTTTAGAATCTATTTACGTTATTTGTTTACGTTGTCGAATCAAAATTTTGTTCTTATTTTCACAATCCCATTTCTCTCACTTTCTGTTTATAGATTCTAAAGATTCTTAATAAGTTTTATTTAGATAAAAATTGGAAGAGTTTCTTCTTTATATCTCAAATAGACAATAAATACACACACACACACACACACACACACACACACACACACACACAAACAGTTTTTCACTTGGAAATTTTTAAAACAAAAATTTACGGCGAAATTATAAACTAAATAGATTCGAAAGACATATTGATCTTGCTTAATCGAAATAAATATTAGATTGTAAATCGAGATGAAAAGTAGAAGAAATATATAATGTAATATATAATATATATTTTTATTAAATAATTATATACACAAAAAATAAAATTTTCTTTAATCAAGTAAATAAATTTTGTTACTTTTGATTTTCTTTTACTTAAATAAATATATACTTTTAACAAGTAATAATATATACTAAAAAGTATCTTTTTGTAAGGATGTAATTTAGTATATAATAAAGATCAAAAATTTAATATAATTTTTTTAATTGTAAATAAAAGCATACTTTACTTTTATTTTATATTGTATATATTTTACTAACTCAAATACAATAATTTGCTGCTTGATTGAAATAACTAACGCCTTTGCAAGTATTTAAAGAAATAATTTTTTTAAATAAAAAGAAAGATTTTAGTATATTTTTTCAGTGCATGATATATAATATGATGTGTATTATTAATAATAATATGATTAGTGCGTAAGGCATTTTCTCAACACGCAACGCGCTCGACATTTCTCATTTTCGCACCGTCACGCGACGATTCCGTAACCCGCTCGAGTGTTTTCCTCCGCTTACGTTTTCGCCCTCGTAATTTGCGTAAGTGCAAAGGATCCCACGGTTCTTTACGGATCCAACGGTCTTTGCCCTTCCCCCTCGCGCAGCTGATGTTTTGCTCATTACCTAAGTAGCGGTCGCGGAAATTTACGATTGTCCGAGCGGTGTGTGTGCGGTCGATTGTTCACGAATTACATACGCATCGTTTTCTGTCTGACTCACCTCCCCCCCACCCTCTCTCTCTCTCTCTCTCTCTCTCTCTCTCTCTCTCTTTCGCATCTCTACGTAATACGCGTGTACCTGCCGAGGGATTTCATGATGTATGACGGTCCGGTCAAAGTTTGCGCCGAACGCTCGTTAGACAAGGAGCGAAGGGATGAAAGTTGCCCTCGGGATAACGCGGCAACTTTGCGGGGCGAGACGGGAGTTGTCCCGTCCCGAAATTTATCAGCTGAAACTTGACTCGCATTATCCATATATCTGTCATTGGACCGATACTGAATAGACAAAGCAATGTATCATAAGCAAAATTTATATCAAGATATTTATAATAAAAAAGAAAAAAAAATTGTAATTTTATTTTAAATTTCTCTTCTCCGTTCTATCTCCATTTCTGAGATTTTTCAAACTCATTATATTTTATTATCGGAACGTAATGAAAAGCTGAGGTAGTGAAAAGGAAGAATATATCGAACCTTGCGCGCGCGTGTATATAAATAATTGAAAAGATTATAGAATTTTGTTTTAAAGAAACTTAATTTCTAAATGAAATTATCGAGACATGAAGAAGATGGAAGAGGAAGAGATAAGAAAGAGAGAAAGAGAAGACCAAAATATCACTGAGAATGAAATTAACTTCAAATTCATGAAGAACTCCTCGGATGACTTTTGGCACGTGATACATATTTAATCTAAGAATGGGTTTAAAAATCACCGTTTAACGAAAAGGAACAGTAAAAGAAGAAGTAATCTATTCAATTTCACGAATACGTACGATAGAAATAGAACGAGGAGGAAACTTCGATGCGTGCGTGTGTGTGTGTGTGTGTGTGTGTGTGTGTGTGTGTGTGTGTGTGTGTGTGTGTGTGTGTGTGTGTGTGTGTGTGTGTGTGTGTGTGTGTGTGAGTGTGTGAGACCTCGGTCAATCAACTTAATATTTCCATCAATCGGAGGGTATACCGTTCGCCTCTCAATTGACGTTTAAGTTCTGAATCGAAATTTTATTAATCGGTCCTTATTGTTCACCTGACAACGTCCCAAGAATAATTGTCTTAACTTTCTAACCGCTCGCAGTAAATTCATTCAACTGTGCTTAAAACAAAAGAAATTGATATCGCACTATTCAAACCCATAATTGTTTTCAAATTTAACGATTTTTCTCGTCGTTTTTACTTCTTGAAATTACTTTCAGCAAGAAACATCGATATATTGATTTTAGATTTTGCTGTGTCCCGCGCATATTTTATATAGATTTTGATTAATTCAGAATTTAATCAAAATCTACATAAAATATACGTGTACGTGTATGTATTTGTAGAAGCTGAAGAAAGTTTCAGAAATGCTCATTTCTCGATTAGCGCAGCCTTATAACAAGGTACGCGGCGTTAATTTTCTTAACTTTAGTTTTTATTAAAAAATAATTTCCCCTTTTTTTTGTAACGATAAACTCTTTTTCTATCATCGTAAAACAGAAATCTTGCTAAATAGTTGACACGACGTTATTTTCCGTAGACATTTAATTAAATATTTTATTGATCTTGATGTTAAACGATCAAATCTTTATTGAGTCCTTCAAAGGCTGATAGATCCTAAATAGTATGCTCGAAATGACTATGCTGAGATTACAGTATTATGCATGTAAACTAAATGTATCGTTACGAAACATATCGTAAAGCGACAGTATAACAGATATTATTCGCGTTAAAATTAAATAAAAATTATTAAAATTACCGTCTCCTCCTCAATCGCGCAACTACATATGACGAACATGATCATATATATGGTATATGTTGAACGCTAATGACACTCATGACTATTTAGCGCGGCTTGTACGAGAGAACTAAACCGCTATTGTTATTACATTTATGTATATATCATCTGATAGCGATCACATTAGAAAGTTATTCAACAAGAACGTTGAAAAAAGTCACATTAATTTTTCATGCGAATAGTAAATACGCAGAATGAACAATACGAGATCGATGATTTATAAGAATTTTAATTTATAAGAGTCTTATTATAATTAACACGTTAACATATTAAATAAATGACTCTTATAAATTATGCGCTTACATCACTCTTCCAATCTTGTATGCGTACGGTATTTTAAGGAGATAGAGAAGAAACTCTAAAATCCCGTTTTTCTTCAGATAGTTTCATTTCAATTATAGTATATATCAAATGTAATAAATGTTTATTCAAAACTGTTATACATTTTACATGTTATCGTGTTTATTAATATGAACTAATTAGGCGTATAAAATATTAACAAAAATTAAATGCGCGTGCAAATTTTTGAGTGAGCTTTTCAGAGCGTCACATACAAAATGTTTTCATGAAGTGAAATACATTCGATTAAACGATACGAAAATCGTATAGAGAAAGATGATCTCTATTAAAATTTACACTATATACACGGCATAGTTAAATATAAACGGCAAAGTTACTCTTTATATATATACAAGTTTTATTTTAATAAAGTTTTTTGTTTTACGCTACTCCATTCACTCTTCTATAAGATTGACGTGAAAATTTCTAACACATGTGTAGAAAGAGAAAATACGAGACAATAAACAAGCAACATCAATAAGATCATCAATAAGATATTCATCATGTCGTGGAAATTATTATAGATGTGTATGCGCTTAAATATATGTATATATGCATAAAGTACAAGTATCATCTGCAATAAAGAAATTATTAATAACGAAAATACTGTAAAAATATAAAAATTTCAAGTGTCTTGTCCGCTAATTAATACAGCGCGTTACGAATTATCGCCACATATATCGCTAAACATCTATTTGTTCCTATAAAAAAGTGAAATTCACACGTTTCTTCGATGTAACATTCAAGAATTATTCTTACATTCTTGAGCAATATTTTAGCCATCGGGATACGCATAGTTCGATACATTTTTTTTTTTTTTTTAATAATCTCTCTCTCTGTGATGCATACAAATCATCTTCGTGCATTGCGCGCCGCAATTCCAGATGTAAACGTACGATGTTGTCCTAAAATTAAAATCGCTAAAATCGCACTTTTTTGACGATAATATAGATTTGCTTACCGATAATATTTGTATTGCCGATAATATTAGTAAAAACGTAATTCATTAAGCATTAGTATTTTTTCAATCGATTTGTAAATTCGGGATATTACAATATATTATTACCGTTCTTATCTATGTATGTCATATAAAAAAAATACGTTTCAATTACGTTCTCTCTTGTTTCTTCTTACTCGGCTCTCGCATGCAATTCGTGATAAATAACTTTACGATAAATTTTCGTGATGACATGCACGCGGATTGCTTATTGTACACGTTAAAATTAGACTTATTGTTAATCTTAAAAGTATTGTACTGTGTACGTATATATGCTTCATATATTCGGCACTGTCTTTATGTCTTTTGCTTGCCGCATATCGATGATCTGTAACATAATTAACGCATTAAATTAGGGGCTGCAGTAACACGATGTATTTTTTTTTTAATACGAAAAGTTGTCTCGTCGCGTATATATTTGGTTATGCGCGAGCATATGTAAAATGAATGATATAATTTCAAGAAATAATCGACTCTCTTTTCATTATCTCTCTGGCATAAAAAATATAACTATACTTAAATTATATAAAATACATATCTGTTATATTTACACGCACATATACACAGCTTTTTCCAACAAGAGCATAATTTATGCGTGTACTTTTTAAAGTTGTACAATTTGCGCAGTATACACTGTGTTAAAATTTATTTTATAGCTTCTAAGTCGAAGAATATTAGAGATCTTCGAACTCACTATTAGACTCTATGTAAATTTCCTGATAATATTTCGGCATTAAATAGAATTAGAAAGTTTCGGCGTACGAATATACACGACTACTTGAGTAAGCTCTTTCTCAGTTTATGTCTAATAATGTCTAAGGAATTAACATAATGTACCATAAATGACACGAGTCACCGACTTTAATAAGTGCGTGTTCTGTTTGCGACAAAATTCGAACGAAAAGCAAATTCGACGGATCTCGTTCTTATTCTAATTAGCGCATAATCAAAATGCGTATTCCGATTTCCGGATCCCGGAGTTTCTCTCTTAAAACGCAATTTCTGGCAAAAAAAATTATATATGATGAAGGGCTTGCTATATTTGAGAATAACGCTCCAGTTAATTACTACATTGTGATGCAGAATCTTTTTTCTTAATTTGACTCGAAAAAACAAGCCCGGCGGTTGAACATTGGAAAAAAAAACACGTCGCGAATCACTGTTTTTTTTTCTATCGGACTAATGAGCGTTTTTTATCTGATTGACGTGGATAAATAATGAAGCTCGCGGGCTACCGCGAGCTATTTCGTTATTTAAATTCGTCAGGATGTATAAAATAATTGAAACGTGCCAAACCGTACCGGAGGTATTGTAATTATGCGAGAGGGATCGGTCGCGCGCGAGTACCCGTGTAAATCCGCCTGAATCAAAATTAGAAATTTACGAAGACAATGGCGCGGATAATTAGCGTGTATATATGACAAATATATATTATAAGGTATATATTATATAGGCATTTTAATTAGTCTGCGCATTACCGAAGACATCTCGCCGCCACGACTTAACGCGAGAGAAAAAGTAGAGAAACCAAAGAGAGAAGAGATATTTTTTTGTCCGCCAATATAAATATCACTTATTTTTTTTTTTTGCAATTAACTTCAAAATTTGCATAGAGCTTCCTTTGCAAGAACAAATGCGATCGCGGTGATAAAAACTGGAATTATAAGAATCATAAAAGATGCCCGATGCACGCATGCATGCACAAGCACACAAGCAGAATAAATCGCCCAATATCGGATGTACAATGTTCTTTATTTTACGTTCTTTATATCTGATAATTTTAAAGTCACGCCGGCAATTTTTTCTTGATTCTTTTCGTGAAATATGTCGATAAAATCTTTTAAATCAAAGCTCGAAACCAAGACAATTTTTTCAATAAACTCAAATTTTGTAGACATTCGAAAATAATCTCTGCATTTGTTCACATAGCAATTAACGCATGGTATATTTTTTGTGACTGTAGCATCAAAATTTCTGAATCAAAGTTATAATATGATTTCAACTTTTATTTGAAATTTTTTGATCCAACTATCCGCGTGACACGATCATACGTTATTAAAACGCTATTGAATAAGTTTGCGTAAATATACATCATATTTTTACACAGTTTTGATTTTATGCCGCGGGCATTACAAAACAGTACTTTGTGTAAAATTGGTCATTGTAGTTGATCATAATGGTTTTCAACGGTTGTGTTAAGCGCGACACAATGGAAATTTACTACAAAGCGTAAATCTACAGCTACAAAGGCTTTCATTAATTTAGCGTATATAAAACGCGCAATGATTTCTACAAGTCAGCTACGTTAGAGACGGCATTATTCATTCGTAATGCATGTAAACATACCATAGATCATGCAATATAACGACCGACTAAAACACTCTTTACTTGCAGAGTTTTTCGTACAAAGTATGTGCACGTGCGTATAAAGGGGCAGTTCTTTTGCGGTAAATCTTTTATCTTGATTATAAAAAACAATGCATGAAATAAACATATATGTATAATTTTAATATTTATATGTATACGGAAAGATGAAGGATCCTTAAATTATATTTACATTGCTTATATATCTTTTAGCTCGTAATTTCATTGATTCGAAAATAAATAGAGACATTTATTTCTCTTTTTGTATTTTTTCTTTATTTATCTTACATATATTTTTATTTTGGGAAAAATTAAAGAAGCTACTAAGTTACTCAGGATGAATAAAGTAATATGAAAAGTGTAGACTGTTTGCGAAATATGTAAAACATTTTTGAAATTTTTCTCTTTTATCAAGAAAGTTAATATTGATGGTTTTTCCAAAATAGAGAGATCTCAATTGAACCTATTTCATATTTAATTAGAAAAGCAATGCATATTTTTTCACTTTCTTTCTTTTGAAATATTTTAATGTCGTAATATATCTCGGAATTATGCCGGCGTTTATTCTGAAGATGTACCCCTTATTGTAGCATAACGCGTTAATTATGTACCTATTATATATCTAATATTTATTATAGGTATATACCTATTTGCGGCAACGAATCCCCTACTAGCGAATCCCGCGGATTGTGAGACGATCTCACGTTTTGTTCCTCGTGATGCAAGGTGCGCAGATGTATGCAAGAACGATGCCGCCGCCGAAAATCAGGATAATCATAGCCAAGATCGTCCATGTGGCCGAGCTAGGGATGACGCGATTAGGTACCAGTCTCTTTATCGCCGGCAATTCGATGATCTCCTCGGTCGTGAGGCCCCATCTCCTGGCCTTGGCGATTAGGGATCTCAGGCGACGCGACGCCTTCTCGCAGAACTTCTTAGACGTCCGCCTGGATAAACCGTTCTTTAAACAGTTCTCGAAGTGTCCCATAATATCGCCACGTGTCTCATTCTTAAGTCAATTCAAGCGCCGCGACAAGGTTGCGGACATCAAGACGAAAGGTTACGCCGAAAAGTTTGTAACCACGATATGAACAGGTCTTATCTTTCGCCGAATGCTAGATCATGATGTACGCCGTTTTTAAATCGTGGGAGATACTTTTTAAAGTTTGAACAGTTCTCTTTGTAATGATTCTTCGTATTAACGAATCAGCATTGTCGCATTTCTCTGATGATCGCTGATATGATTTTCTTTTTTATCAGATTTGCTAATCGTTATGGAAATTTTTGTAGCGTTATCTTCGACGACATATTTCGATCGTGCAATTTTCTTGGCAGTTGCATTCGTCATTTATAAATTAGAGCATTAGTTTTGAATGCGCATGTAAGAAAGAGAGATTTTTATAAAGATACATTTGGCGTAATATCTTATCTTTGTTATCTAATGATGAATGATGTTAGTTCTCTCTTGAGTTTTTCGTTATAAGGAACAACGTGATTGGAATAATTATTTAAAATTACGCAAATCGATCATTGCAGTATCTACAAGTAAAGAAAAGTTTGAAATATTAAATATTGACTCGTTGTAGAAGACAATTTAAGTAAGATTTTAATTATAACAAGCAATATTAGATAAATTTCAAGTAAGAACGCGCAAGAGAGAGAGAGAGAGAGAGAGAGAGAGAGAGAGAGAGAGAAATGTTTTTGAGAGAGAATTTTCTTCTTTATAAGAATTTTAAATAAATATAAACAAAATCATAAATAAAAGTTTTATCAAATAATTAAATTATCAAAACTGCAAATGTTATAATATACGAAACGAGATATATGAAATAAATTATTATTTACAATTAAAAACAGTTTTGCATAATGCTATTCACGCTGCTGTGTGCTTACAGAAGAGTTCTTTCGTGTCTTTTTATCTCGCACATTGCGCGATTGAATAACGCAACCATTAATTTACACGTCGACTCGTGCCGATCGGCACGTGTCGATGAAACAATCGGGATCGCTTTTAATTCTCTTTTGCACGACCGAGGAAGTTTTAATTGCCCGGCTCTATGAATAATGCAGCAGGAATTCGAAAGAGAGGCGAATCGGCCTTCTCTCGCCTTTCGCAAGGAAAGGCGTGCTCGGGGAAAAAGTTTCCGATCTGCGAGGGCCCGCTGAAATGAATTAAGTTTTGCTTTTAAAGTCGGTCGCAGGATTACATCTTCGTTCTTATAGTCATACGTGAAATAAACTGCGCGTTACATGTTTTTGTATTGCGCGATTAGACCAATTTTAATTTACGCCTATTTTACTTGAAAAAGAAATAAAAAAAAACCCGTCACGGTAATCGAAAATTTACAAGAGGCGGATTTGTCTCTTGCGAGTGTTACGCGTGTGTGTCGAACGTATTCGCTTTGCTCTTGTTGACATACGATAAAAGTTTTCGTATGCCCGGTTGATCTCGCTTGACATTGACTTGAACTCCTTGAAACCTGCTTGCGTTACGCGATAACGGTGGAAATTAGAAACGGATAATCATATGATAATTCTATCTTTAGTTGAGCGAACAAGAAGATGTTAAAACTCTTTGACCATTTTTTACCTATTGATTGATCTTTCTGATAAGTAAGAAAATTAAGATAAGGAGAAATAATTCAAGTAGACTTAAAGCCTCCATTTCTTCATCGCATTTGAATTTATAAAACTCGTAATAAAAAATATATCAACTATTATTTTATCATTCACATTTCAAAGAATAGTTGCAGGTTTCGCCAGGTTCCACGGCAAGATGTTATTCGGACCATCATGCTTCGGAGAAGCTAACTAACAATAAGCGTAAATCCGCGCTAATAAGTGAATGGCGTGTCAATTGAGTTTTACGAAAACTCTATTTATATATCTTTTGTTTAAGCTTACTTTATATAATTTGGAAATAATACCATTTAACATTGCGCGAGAGCTTATCGCGCGGTTCCGTTCTCGACACTTGGACTGTTAATAATAATAATCATAATAATAATAATGATAATAATAATAATAATAATAATAATGATGATGATGATGATGATGATGATGATGATGATGATGATGATGATGATGATGATGATGATGATAATAATAATATCTTTATTGAGTGTACACAATAATAATTAGTATAAAAATAATACGTAGTATACATAATGTGAGGCGGATTGTAACACATCAAACGACAAGGCAAATGCTAATTTTAAGTCTAACCCCACTATAAACTAACCCATTAACAAAATTTTAGCTTCCCTTTTTTTGATCCATATCGAGTTACTTGCATTAAACCGTATGTCCTAATTTTAAATTATTACTTTACGTGAAGAATAGAATTGTTTTATTGTGTTAATTAGAGCTACGTTAACTAGAGATAGCTAAATTAACTCTTTTTTTGCCTTTCTCGCGCAATTGAATTGACATTTTACACATGCAGAAAAAATAATAAACACCTCGCAAAAAGTTTATGTAGAAATTATACGTTCTTAATTATATTTTATTGACATAATTAAAAGGTCAATTTAATTTTCTATTTGAAATTAATAAATAAATTTGTTGTGATTTATCAAATAAAATCCAACATAAAGTACAGAAAATTATATTTTTATTAAAAAAGGTTATTTCGAAAAATGTCTTATTTTGCGATCTTTATAAAATTAAAATCCCCCAACTAAGAATATTTTAATATACCTAAATTACATATAAATGATAGA
Source organism: Polyergus mexicanus (assembly GCF_030449975.1). Classification (NCBI taxonomy): domain Eukaryota; kingdom Metazoa; phylum Arthropoda; class Insecta; order Hymenoptera; family Formicidae; genus Polyergus; species Polyergus mexicanus. The sequence continues at coordinate 4,037,866 of NW_027223324.1, forward strand.
TTATGTATTTCTATAAGTAACAATCATACCTTGTATTACATTTCGTATGGTTTTATTTACGCTTTTTGATGGATTGCTTGTCATAAAAAATCTCATTTTAGGAAAAAATTAATAAACCTGTAACAGAGCATACCTCTCTCTCCCTCCTCCCCCCCTCTCTCTCTCTCTCTCACTTATAATCTCTCACTTACTATCTCTCTATTGCGAGTGATTATTTACTGACAATTGCACTTGTCATGAATACGTTAACGTCAGACGTCAATGTTAACGTCAACGTCAATCAGCATATAATTTTCAATCATACACCTTATTCATTCGCTATAATGTCGTATGCCAATAAAACAAATTTATTTGAGTCGCGTATCATTTCAATTACCGGATGGCCAATTAATCGAGAGATGAGCTAAACGAAATGTATCTTTGGAAAAAAAAAAAAAAAAGATACTTTCTAATTCGACAAAGTCCATTTACCCCACATTTCTGTCCGGCTATAAAATTGCGTTTTATGTACGGATCAATTAACGTTTTTCGGCTCTTTTACTTTCCAATCCTTACATCTCTCGATTTTCATATTCACGAGTGTCGAGAGATACACGTTTATGTTTTTCGGTAGCCACGTGATAAGAGTTTTCACGTGCAGGCGTCGTACGCGCATCCCCGACGGACGTCGCGGCGCTTACTACCGTAGCATCGAATATCCGCGACCTTTATGCGGCAATACCAACCGCCCAACCACCCCTTCCCCCCCCCCCGGCCCCTCCAATCACCCTCCAGAGCATCCTTCCTCATCTAACGGCGACGACGCAGCACGAGCCGCTATCGAGACTATACGCGGGACGATCTTAACGCGGCGCGGTTACGTTTACAGAGCGCGATGATATATCATGTGTTGGCATAGCCGAAATTAAGGACGATATTAACTCTTTGATCCATTTTCGCTACGCCGCGCGATGATTCATCAACTTTACGAAATTGGTATATATACATATATATGTATATATGAGATATTAAAGAAAGTCCTCGTTTTTTTTATTTTTGCCACCCCATTTGAGACAAATATATTTTCTTAATTTTTTGTGGCTTTTAAATATCGTGTTTAAAATTTTATTTTTATAAAGGAACAACATATATATTTAACTTTGTAAGAAATATTTTGTTTAGATTATAAAAATTTGTGGTATGTATTTTATTTTTAATATCTTTCGTGAAATAGGGATATTATATATAATTATCATGTATAATATATATATATATATATATATATATATATATATATATATATACCATATATATATATATATAATATGTGTATTAATATATATTATATTATATATACATTATATAATAATTATATCATAATATATTATTATATATTATGATATAAATATGATATATGATACAATTATGATATATGATATAATTATGATATATGATATATGATACGAGTCTCATAATATGTATATATCATATATAATAACTTTTATAAAGAAAAAAATGTGTGAAAAGTGTATGTATGTGTGCGCGCGCGCGCGTGTGTGTGTGTGCCGATAATATTTAAAATTTTGCATATATATTTGTATTTACTATCTTCTATTATTTTTATATAGTTCCTCTGAAGGACCCTTATTACAGCAAAAGGGTGATATAACGAAATGACAACGCAAAACTAATTGTGTAGTAAATTATTATTTAGAATAATAATGGAATAAAATTACACAGTATTTGTACATACATCGGATTGTTCAGTCAATCGATAGAAATTTAACGAGATTCTATCGAGTTCGTATCGATCAGTGTCACATTCGCAATATCGTTAATGGTGCTCGGCGAAATTGTATGGAATTACCGTGCATCATCACATCGTGATTATTTTGTTTCTCCAACCAATTCCGTCACTCCCTCCCCCCTCCCGCGAATATAATCTTGCATTCTCAATGCGCACCCTCTGTGCAAGACCCAAATATTAATCAAACAAAATTGTATCGCACTATGCGCTCGTTATTAATTAGCCGCTCGTATGTAATTATTTGCCCGCAGCACTCATCAGGATGAATCTGCTGCGCGTAATAATACTTACCGCATAACTCGCAATACATTCTCCGGGAAAATTATCTGATTTGTATTGTACAAAAAAGAAATAAAATATGAGAAACAATTAATTCGTACAATTTTTCTCCGGTCTGGGCTTGGTATATTTTTAAAAATCGAGCCATCTAGATCCATATATTATGCGATTACGAGTCTCTGTAAAAATTTGTATGAATCTTGTAATGCGCGAATGGAGTGAGAGACAACGTGAATCAGGGAAATTCAAAAGCGCGTTTACACCACGCATGTCATTCCGAGGGCATCGAGACTTTTATCGTCTTCTTAAGCACAGATAAACTTCAAACGAAATTCCAGCCGAGATCTACGTATTTGCGCACAGTCGTTAATGAGAGAGAATGGAATTGTCTGACGTTACTTGTTGCCAAAGTCAAAGTACCTGTTACGTTACGCAAGAGAGAACAAAGCTACCCGTTCGCTCGTAGCATCGCGATAATCTCTGATGGGCACCGCATACCATATACATAACTCTCCGAGAAATGCATCAACATATTCCTTGTTAGTCGAATTGAAATAGCATGTAAAACATGATAAAATGTATTTGCCAATGAAAAATAATTATGAAAGATATTTCGAAATTAAATAAAAAAATTATCAAATGCAATTACGAACGATTGTCGTTGCCAACTTATACTCTCTCTCTCTCTCTCTTGCAATTTTCATTGAAAACTTTAGAATAGATGAAAGCGACCGCTTTCTCGCTGAAAAAAATTTCGGTACAGAGTACATACTTGCTCCATCACAGTAGTTTGGGCTCGGAAAGTATCTGTTCTATCGAGACAACATTTGCCGGCACAAAGTATAAGCGCCGTTCCTTAGGCAGTATCGACCTCCGTTCAGCGTTTACAGCTAGCATCAATCTCACTTTTAAACTCGCCCGTGTCCTCGGAATACGCAGATAGCCCGAGTCGTCTTTAAGGCAGCCAAGGACGACACGAGGTTGACATTTGGGATATCAAAGCCGACCCGGGAATCGTCCGACGAATGTATAATCTCGCGGGACACTTCGGGTGGTTTAGTGACGACACGGTGCAAATAGCATGGCCATCGTATAAATTCCGTGATTTACACGAAATTGAACCAAGGACGAAGACGAGCACGCGCACACAATGAAATGGCTCCATTACGCTGAAAAGGGATAATAGATTCGAGAGAATCTTTCATTTCCTTTGCATGCGCCGGTGTTCTTTATGTCGTAAAAATTGATCGAGATACGATCTTGCAATAACAATCTAAATTAAGTTTGAACCAGCAATCGCAACAGTTTGCCCCGTCTCTCTCTTTAGATTATAATCTTATCTATGATACGAAGATAGAAACACAGAGAGAAAGAAAATTTATTTCTACATTAACTACAAATGATTTTAGTTTCACGAAGATCTGAGAAAGTTCTGTAGACATTAATCATCCGCAACTGTATTTTTAATGCGATTAATTAGCACTCGAGTACAAGAAAAATGAGTTCAGAAATGTAGTTCAGTTTTGTAAAATATACATGCATCGAGAAACATTATTTCTCAATTATGTCCCCGCGAAGAATAAAGACAATTATTATTTATCATCCATCAATTATTGATTTTTTTTTTTTTTTTTTTTTTTTTTTTTTGCGATATTGCAAATAATGCCAAAGTAAATTCTGCAACGTTTGCGAGGATAACATGCAGGCAATCTTTTCTAATGCATATAATAATTGCCATTATTTTTTATAACAGATACTTTGTTGAATTACATTATATAATCTTAAAACATACATCTCACATAATGTAAGTGCCTGGAAAATTCGATCGAAAGTTCGAAAAATTTTTTGCATAATTGTATTTTAATTACCAGCTTAAAAATGAAATAAATATATAAATTATCAAAAAGGTAAAACGATTATTGTCTCATTTATTCTTTTATAATATAATAATAGAGAGAGAGAGAGAGAGAGAGAGAGAGAGAGAGAGAGAGAGAGAGAGAGAAAGAGAGGGGCAGATAGAAAAAGATCGACGTTATACATATGCATAATACATTTCAATATCTAATACTAATTAAAGATTTTAAAATAAATGAGCAAGCATTTATTAAAACAAGTGGATGGACACAGAATTTATGGCATTATAACTTTCGCAATTAAAGGATTAAATATCGTTACTTCTGCTCGCAAAAGTTATCTCGTTAGCATGACTGTCCAGATGAGCGAAAGTATCGCGAAAAGTTCGCGGAACAGTCGAGTCCGCTGCTGATATCCCTCATCATTTCAATGCGCTAAGTGAAGCTTATATATTCAAATATACATAAGATGCTCGATCGCGCGAAACAACGGCATTTGAAAACTTGAAACAGTGCAACACTCGCTGAAAACTTTTTACCAACGTAGTTTTTTTCCCCAATAACGCTAGATATTAAATATAATTTAATGATCGGAGAAGTATTTCAGTTGCGTTACTTCTCTACACCAAGTTTGCTGCACAAGTCAAATAAACCGGTCATAGTTTATTATTATCAAAAGATGTTGCGAAATATTTTATATGGATTTTAAATAATTTCAAGTAAAACAATGCAAGTTCAAACAATGCAAGTTCATACCGCTCGTAATGATATATACAAGAGCTGTCCATAAAGAAACCGAACTTTAAAAAAACGCCCGAATGCGATGACGTGGGGCCATCTGCCTTGTGGCGTAAATATAAAAATTATCGTTAATAATCCATGTAAAAGTGGAAAGAAAAGAGTTACAAGAGTAAGCGCGAATGCATGTCTTTGGAAACTCGATAGAGCTGAAGATAAAAGAAAGAAGGAAAAACATGAAGAAGCGCAATTACGTACGGCGCAATGAGTCCAATCAGACAGCCGGGCAAACAGAAGAAAATTTCGAAGAAAGAACCGCGAGAGAATCGCGAAATACCTATAATTTTTTTATGATATATATTCTATATATCATATAAAATACATATATTTTATAATGTCAAGTTTACATGCATTCGGTATATAAAAAAAAAATATTTAAGTTTTGAAATACTTCCAAGATTACCAGCATTTTATAGCAGAAAACTTTATAGATACAACAATCGATATTTCAAAATTTCTAATATATTATTATATTGTACATTCAATTGGATTCATTATATTTTCAGTATACAAGGCTTATTAAAGACACTTAAAGATTTTTCCGCTTAGATTGCTTAGGAAAACAGATTGATATACGGGGAAAATGGAAAGCAAGGGTTACTCTCGCAACAAAGGAAGCGATATTTATATATGTACATATATATCGTTTATATATATGTTCGAAATACCGGTTATTCGTCTTCTTATATATGTCCTTTATATATATATATATATATATAAAGGACATATATAAGAAGACGAATAACCGGTATTTCGAACACGTTGCTGCGACGCTTTATTTAATTATAATTGCTCCAGTCTTCGCTCCCGGTAAAATTCTCCAGAAAAAAAGAGAAATGTCATCGGAGCGACTGGAACAAGAGAGACAGAGTGAAACGAAGCGAGACAGCATCAGAGAGTTTGAAGGGCGAGGATAGAAAGAGACAGAGAGAGAGAGAGAGAGAAGTGAATCGGTATGAAGGTCATCGGAGATGTTTGGGGACCAATTCCTATATCATGGAACTTGCGATTGAACGACGAACGGGCGACAAACTCGAATAGAAAACAAAACCAAGTTTGCCAATTTGAAAAAGTTCTATGAACGATTACACGCACACATACGCGCGTGCTCGAAGACAGGTGAGCAGAATGATAGATAGCATCATATCGCATTAGTCGAATAATAAAACGATAGAACGATATTTTATTGATTGTATCATTATGTCGTAACAAATACATGATGATGCTTCGATTAATTACAAGACATAATTACTTCGATGTTTTTCAGAAAATTAATAGAATGCAAAAACTTGATAATTGCAAAAAATCATCTTTGCATTGAAAATGATTAATATCGTTGTGTTATGGTAGATACTACGTCTTCTATATATATTTTATTTAAAGTCGCTTTCGCGAATGTGAAAATATAGACATCCTATGTACATCTCAGTAAACATGATAAAAAATTTAAATTCTCAGAATTATATGAAATTTTAATTACTTATTTTTATTATTATTTTTCTGCGATAATAATAATTATATATTCAAAAAATAGATAAACGCGCGCGTGTGTGTGTGTGTGTATGTGTGTTATTTATAAAAATATTGAAGAATTGCGAATTGCTGCTGAAGCGATCACGTACAAATCAAATAACGCCGATAGAAAAGCTGTTTATTCTAATTATTGCATGGAATATCCGTAACGTATCCGATACAAGAGAAAAACTGAAACGAAGATTTAAAGAGCAAATAATCAATCAGGAGCGAGATGCGTCCTGGATTTAGGAATTGATTTTAATTGCGCAAACACACACACACACACACACACACACATCGTCGAGATCTTGTTTTCGCGCGCGATTTATGGTCTACACCGCGCGAAAAATATGGATCGATATAATTTTATAATTCGAAATCGCGATTTAGTACATCTCCCCTTTTCATTTCCGATTGAATTATTGTATCTATTATATTAAGAAAAGCGTAAATTTGAAAAATGTTAAGCTTTTAATTTCTCCTTCTTTCCAATTGTAGAAAATAATACGACAATAGAGAGAGAAAGATTCTTATAATGCAGTTGTTTTTATTGTGCATACTCCAGGCGAAATAAAAATAAACGAGTGACTTAAATGCAAGAGCAGAAATATCTTTTTACAATCTCGCGCGGCTACTTCCGCGAAATTTTACGGCGACTTTCTAGAAAAGTGCTGCAAAAAATTATTGCGCCATTATTATGATTTTTGCGATAAGAGGCGAGTGTCTTCGAAAACGATACAGATTGTACGGTTTTTATAAAAGCTTTAAAAATTGCGACATTTACCTACTTTTTTGAGCGAGAATTCGGGTTGTAATGGATGAGAGTGCAAAAATCAAATAACGAAAAATCGAGCAACAAGAAAAAAAATTGATCAAACCAATAGGCGTATATAGATGGATGAGGCGAAACAAACTCCAGTGTATTTATCGATAAAAGGATAATTCGCCGCATGCTTCTACGCAACGCAGGCAATAAGGGCAAATTTTAAAGGTTCTCGAGCTTAAGTTGAACATATACGAAGAGAACCAATAAGAAACTTCCTCCCCGAGTAGCAGCAATTGTGTATATTGAATCAATCACACAGCGCGTTTAATATTTCGCATTATTGAAAAGCATAGAAACCGATCAATTTCGATTACCTCAATCCTTGATGTTGCAAATTAGAATTTTTCGAAGAATGTTTCGCGGAATAATATTTTTTTTTTGGCGTTCCATAAAATTTACTCCAAAAATTACATTTTTTAGCCTTTATTTCAATTAATTAAATAATTATTAAATTAATAATTAATAATTAACTTTTTTTGCTTGTTTTCTGTACAAAAGCATCCCGTCTTTTAGAAAATTAATAACCTGCGTTTGTAGAATTGAAAATTGAATTAATTAAACCGTTTAGTTTTATATCTCATTATGAGCGATAATACAAAAGTCTGCGAGAGTGAGGAAGAAAATAATCTTTGGCAGATTTATTCTGCCAAAGATAAAATTGCGGAACGACGATTATTCAAAGTTGGAGCGAAAAGCGCGAGAAGGGTTCTCCGAACTTTCTCTACGGCATGTTTGCTCTTATCGAAATTTAGCTCACAACATAATTCGCGCGCCTGATACTCTCAGCACTACACAGACGAGAGACGAGTGACGAGAGACGAGAGACGAGAGGCGAGAGGCGAGAGGCGAAAGGCGAGATAAGAAAGGTGAGAAAAGGAACAGATATGATAGCGTCCGACGTAAATGCAGAAAGTGCCACGTGGAGAACCAGTTATACTACCCGTTGGACCCGTTTCCCTTTCCTTCGCTCATTCTATCCGCCCAGCATCGCTAATGAAACGCTGCGACGACTAATGAGGCTAATGAGGGAATTTCCTTGGCAAGGTTTACCGCGTTACCTCCGGTTACGGTCTTCGCGAGAAAACATCCTACAACTTACTCGCTGCGCATGTGGCATATAAAGATCGTCGTGTTGCAATGGCTCAGGATAGTGCCACCTAAATTTGCGTTGCTGCTTATTAAAATGTATATTTCAGATGCGCGAGACAAAGTTCCCCGCGCGGTGAGCACGATGAATCTTACTAACACATAGCGAGTAACCGAATGATCCTTAGGACGCGAAATTCATACTTTCTCCAAATTCAAAAAAAATGTGAATGATTTCTCCGATGCGTGTCAGTTTTGAACGTGCGCTGCCATTTCTCGGAAGGGATGACAAATTTTGCAATCTTCCTCTGGCGCGTGCGATGGACGTTGATGGAAAACGTTTTACAGCGTGTACTTCGCTTTTAAGTAAAGCGTCCTTCCCGAGCGAGCGTGATTGGGACAAGAGGAGAAGAATGCGCTTACGCAAGACAGCTTCTCGATCTCGGTCTCGGGAATGCACTGCACTCAGTGCAACGAAGAAGAAAAAACACGCGCGGCTCGGCGCGAGATAAAAAAGGGAAGGCGACTCGGCGACGCCGATCGACACGTGCTACATGCATGGATCTGACAAACGATCTGGAGATTATGTAAATGCTACATTCCTGTAAAATTTCAGTAATTTAAATTTAGAGATAGGGATGGCTATTCGAAATTCTTACTCACGTATGTTCTTCTAACGACTAGCCCAAACCAGACAAAACCAGATTGATAGCGTTTCTGCGTTTAAAAAATCTTCAATGCTGTTAGATTTTGATCTCTCCTTTCACACATTTCTTCGATTTTGTCGAAGATAAAATTTCAAACGTTTCGAATATTGGGAGAATGCTCTTTTTTTAACAGTAAATTAACAAAATATTTCTATTATAGAAATTAAGAAAGTTTGTCATAAACAACTTGATTTTTTTCAATAGAGAACATTAGATATTGATTTTTTTAGATCGAAGCGCGAAGAGAAAATAGATGGATCGAAATAAATTTATTCTCTGGCTATGTAAATAATCTTAAACTGTCACGCGCATATGCTCCAAGTCGAAGTCTGTATATCTCGCATATACAGTCGCCTTACCATATATGTATAGTCGCCGATACGCGCTGTTATCGATAAGATGGAGATTGATGCGTTAGAAATTTCTAGAGATCAATCACACAGAGAGATCAATTGCCCAAACATACTTGTATAGCTCTTGCATAATCGTAATAAAACTGAATTTTGGCAGTATTTCGATAGGAATATTTCTATATTTATGCAAATTGTTTTATTTCTTCGATAGTACACGATGTGAATTATATTCTAATGAGGTTACACAATTTTAAGATTAATTGACATGTGTTTGAAATAATTACGGCTTACGAAATCTCCTCCTAAAAAGAATATTTGTATAAAAAGGAATATATAATTTTATATCTTTCGAAAATAATGAAAAAATAGGGTAGAAATATATATTTTTGTTTCTATATATATATATATATATATATTTTGCATTGATATGTTTTTAAAAATAAACTTATGTGCGCCCGAATAATTGCGCTTGGCTCGTATTGCCAATTTTCATTCTTATTAGATTGTTATCTATAGAGTCTTACACTTTATTTTAAATTTAAATTTATAACAAATAATATATATAGCGCTTAAAAACACATATTTCTTCACATTTTATTAAGTTGATAAAATTTCATAATAGTTTCTGGCAAATAATTTAATCTCGAGAATAAATCTTGAAAATCACGATACGTTCAAATCAACTATAATAATAGTGAGATAATGATCGGATGAATGTATAAATGACAGGTGAAAGAGAAAGAAGGGAAAATACGTAAATAAGCGAAAATTCCCTTCCGAGATAGTTATTTAAAATTTGACCTTTAACGATACCTCTAAAAATTCTGCTTATTGCACGAAAATAATATTTAATGACCTTGCGCAAGAGTTAAAGCAAGTGGCTTGAAAATCTTGATTGTAAAAAGAGATTAAAGTGAAAAATTTCCGCGATGATTCAGACAAATTCATTCGTCATAATAAAATATAAATGATGTGCAGAAGTACATATTAATTTTTAAAATAATTTCATGCACATCTTTCACACACATATATCTATATTAACTTATTATCTACATTATAATATACATATAAGAAATATTAAAAAAACATAATTGAAATAATTAAACATTCTTGCTATACACTACGCTTATCTCACAAAGAAAATTAATATATTGTATTCTAGAAGAAAACAAGCATGTATTTGATAAATATAAAAATCTAATATAAATGTATAAATAATGTAATACGTATTGTTTCAATTTTCATCTTTTTGCATAGAGTTCTCAGATTCAAGATTTCCATTTCTTGTCACCTTTGAGAGCTCATTATACGATACGCATTATTTCTTTTTTGTATTTAACTATTGCACTTCTGATTTAAATTTTTATTGATTTTTCAAAGGAATTTGATTGAAATCTTATTCAATTCCAGAATTTTTTTGAATGTGGAATGTGGATGCAGGATATGTATTACTGTCTCTACGCTGAACATTCAACCAGAATCCACCTTCCGGCTTCATTAACAGATCTTTCTTGCTAAATCTCAACGGTATTATGGTTTTCGCGCACGGTTTCAGTTCGCATCGCGCTAACAGATGAAACAGCAAGAGCTTGATTTTCAGTATAGCGAACCTATTGCCTAGGCACATCCTTGGTCCTAATCCAAAAGACATGTAGCGAAACGAGTTGTGATACGTCTTATTGTTCAAAAATCTTTCTGGATAAAATCTATCCGGATCTTCGTAATACTTCTCATCACGATGGATCGCGAAAACTGGGATCCAGCAAATCGTGCCCTTCTTCATGACAAAGGGCTTCTCGCCCGGCAATGCAGGTGGTAATTCATAACTTTTGTCGCATACTCTTTCCAAGAAAGTCGGTGGATAAAATCTGAGAACTTCGTTTACGACCGCGTCTAAATATTCGAGACGATTAATAGTCTCATAGGTCACTTCTCCGGAATTCGATTCTTTCAGAATTTTATCAATCTCTTGTCGCAGTCTAGTTTGAACTTTCGGATTAGCCGCGATTTCATAAGCCGCGAAAGATAACGTAGTTGAGCTGGTCTCAAAACCGCCAAGGAAAAAGAAGAATATTTGCGCGGCTATTTCGTCGATATTCAACTTTCTTCGACCCTCTTTGTCCCTGATGTTCATCATCAATTGTATCATATCCGAATGTACAACATGTTCGATGTCACGTGCGGCGAGCGTGACTCTTATAATGTTTTCGAAAAAGTTCGATATGCGTTTGTTTATTAACTTTAAATTGAGAATTCGCCAGAGTCTGGGAAAGGTTCGAAAAAAAACAAGCTTTGTGATGTTAGTCTGTGAGATGTCTTTGCCGTAAGCATAGAACTTGTTTGTCGAATCCTTCATAGAATCGACTTTGATTCCGTAAACGCATATGGCGATGACATCGTTCGTATATTTCGTGAAGAGGTCTTTCATATTAACACCGTTATTATTCGTTGGCAAAGTTGATAGAGATTTAGTAAAATTCACAGCACATTCTGACATCAATGCGAACATGGTCTTTATCTTACCGGACGTAAAGCAGGAACTCAACAGATTTCTCATGTTCCGCCATTTTTCTCCGTGAAGGGAAAATAAATTCTGCGTAACCAAAAATTCATTTGAATCGATAAAACTGGGACGATCGGGAAACGCCTCAAAATTTTTAACAAGAACGGCTTTAATAAGTTCCAAATCGCGAAGCAAAATGACCGGATTTGTTGTAGCGTAAAATCCATAGTATTTTGCATCCGGGTTGAAATTATATATCTTACGGATAAAATCGGCAAATGATATTCGACGAAATATGACCGGCGTCATAGCGCCCAATATTGGAATAAGCGGTATGTAGATGATGCCGTGTCTTTGAAAGAAATTGTAATTTCTGCAAAGATAATAGATAGCTCCAAAAGTTCCGATCGTCGTCGACAACAGTATCCACCAGTATTCCATATTCACTGAAATATTATTTGAAGATTTTATTTTATTTGGAATTTATTCACGAACCAGTAAACGAATGTAAAACTTGATACGATTTAGTACCTACGTAGTCTTCAACTCGAGATGCTATAGATTACTGATTATTGGATCGACTTCTATAGTATTTTAGGGAGAAAGGTGAGATGGGATATACATCTATTAGATGTCGGAGCCATCTAGTCTAACGTGTGTGAAGTTGGCCCTCTTTCATGGATTTTTATCAATCCCTAAGTTTTTCGAGATTTCTATCTCTTGCTTTTACTTTATATTTAAAGTAGTAAAAAGGCACAACTCGCAGAAATTCTATATTTGCAGTATTGCAGTATGATTTATATATGTTTTTTTTTATCTATCTTTGTGAATTTTTTTAGCTAAACGGAATAAGATATTGATAAATTTTTCCAATGGCACAACGCGGCACAGATTGGTACCAATTTAGGAAAAACACTTGAGCTTAATTGCGAAAAAGTGCTGGGCTAGTGAGCATTCGTTTTTTGTTATTATTTCTATTATTGTTTGAGTTATCGAGTTTTTTTTGTGACACAAATCAGTACAAACAGAGCATAATACAGCACAGTTAATAAGAATTCGAAATTTGACCTGCGGTTTGCGGCACAAATTTTAATTAGCACAAACGTAACACAATGCAGCACAATTAAGAAAAATATAAAATTCAAAAAGTGCGTGGCCAACTTCACACACGTCCGACTTTTAACCGAACGCGCGTCGGTGAGCCGCACGCCTGGTAATGCGCGTCGCCGTAGGGACGAAGGAAGCGCTTACACACACTACCAGGCGCGCGGCTAAAGATCGGAACTGATTGGCAGGCAGACTTTATTCAATAATCTCCTGAGCAGTCGCCGTGAAACTCCGTGTTGACGATAGCGACATAGGAATAAAGATGCTGCAGTAGGGATAAGAACCCTGTCCAACGACTTATCATATAAGTGGGATTTATTTGTAACTTTCGGCTGGATTTTTTAGCTCACTCTTACTGCTCATTGTTCCTCTCTTTCCCCTCGCTTTTTAGCAACGCATCACCGCATCGTAAATCGTAACTAAAGAGCGCATCACTTATTGTTAGTCTCAGGAACGTGTGTATCATAAATGTGATAGCACAATACTCTAGTAAGCATAAAACATAAATATTTTAAATTGTTATAGAACGTACATATACGTAATTAATAATAGAATAATAATTATTTTTATTATTAATACAAAATAAAATATCGAACAAAAAATTTTAATGAGAACTTTTACTACTAGACTAGAGTGCCATTACATACATATATTTATGATGCGCACGTTCCTGAGACTAACAGGGGAGAACGCGACCTTGGTGTCGCTGAATTAAAAAAGGCTTTTATAGTGTAATACTCTATTAGAAGAATATTTGAGCAAAGGGGTAGAGCGTAATGCTCAGCCATTTCCAAGAAAATGATTTAAACAATATGGCTTTCCTTATATCTGGCTCTGTTATATCAATTAGCGAAAAGGCGGTGTAACTCGGACATTATGTGCGTGGCTATCACGCATCCAACCCGGGTTCAATTCTTGTCCGTGCCACTCTTTTTCTCATTCTTTTTTCATGCAATCTAGCAACGAATATTTATTCATGTAAAATAAAATTAATTTAACTAAATTTTTTTTTTAATTTGCTTTTGGAAAGCAATTTTCTTTTAATTTACTCACGAAACTGGGCATAATTTTTGTTAAACTTACAACCTTATTATTTTATGCATCCTATTCGATATAAAATGAAGCAAATAAAACATCACCCGCTTTAATGCCCGAACTACACCGTCTTCTCGCTAATCGATCTAACGGAGATGTATATAAGAAAAGCTATATTATTTAAATCAAATTTTCTTGGAGATGGCTGAGTATTGCGCCCTTCCTTTGTTCAAGTATTCTTCTAATAAATAGAGTACTACACTATATAATAGATATATAAAAAATATATACTATATATATATATATATATATATATATATATATATATATATATATATATATATATATGTTATATGTTAGCTACAAGTTACCAGCATGTTACCCATATGTCAGAATTTTTATGCAGCGCCTCACGTTGCAAATCGATGAAATATAAGGCGTGAAAAGTGACGTTTTGACAACCCAAATTATTCTTGCGTGCCATTTCGTAATTATTCACTTTATGCTAATGCTGTGGTGTGTAACGCATTTGTGAAACTTATAAAATTGTCCGAAAACTAAGCTTAGCAAGAAAAGTATTATGTAAAAAGAACATTTTCTACTTCTTTCTACAGTTGTCAAACTACATGTTTTCCCGTATGACTAGGCTTACTTTGACACTCATTTTACGGTTATTTATTAATTGTCAAAGGAGAAGCTTAGTTTTCTGGCGATTTTACGAGTATACTAAAGCGATCTGTAGTCTTGTTTCTTTAAAATAACTTTTATTTAAAAATGGCACGCAAGAATTCTCAGCGTGTCATTTCTCGTTTCTGACATCATTATTCCAATATGGCCGCGGCTATGACTACTCAGCAGCCTTTTCAGTTTACTATGCTCTACCTCCTCACGAGCGTTGGCACAATCTTTACCGGACACCTTGTATATACGTACGTATATATTTTTATGTAAATATTGAATAAGAGTAAAAGATTATATCTAAATAATGTATAAGATTTTATATAATTTATTACAAATACATAAATAAAATTTTAATGAAATCTATTTCTTTGAGAACAAAATTGCTTATAATTAAATGTATGCATGCGAAACAGGGAATTGATTATAGTAATGTTTGGCTACAATTTTTATTATTATTATACTAATTTCTATTAATTATTGTTATTCTCTGGACGTATAATTCACATGTGAGAAATATATGTATATAAATAACATTAAATAATAAACAAATATATTCTACACTTTTTAGAATAAAATATTGGAAATAATGAATTCGCATACGTAATTATAAGCAGTAAAAGACTAAAAGTAGATCAATTACATTATTATAATACTTTGTACTGAGTGAGAGAAAGAAATGACATAATAGCTCTGATAATAGCTCTCTCCGATCCTGTTGTAAAGAAATAAGAAAAATCAAAAGTGCAACATAAACATATATCTTAATTTCAAAATTATCTTATTTGACATAATAATTTAAGATTAAATAATTGTTCTTTTTTCATCAATCTTGCAATTATAATTAATATTCGATAGAGAAATCACAGAATGTATGTTAATGTTATGTTATAATTATTATAGCGAACTGGCAGTTTCTTCCATAGATCTGTATAAACACATAACAATGGTAGAATTACAAGTTAATTTATAATTTACACAAATATAATAAGACATGTATCTTCTTTAAAAAATTACAACGCATTCAGTAAGCAATTTACTTACTTATCAATAATCTTGCTTGAAGTTTCGTTCATAGAACCGTGTACAGTGACATCTAGAACAGGTTTTTGTCCTACAAAATGAAAAAATTTTTTTTTAATATGGAATTAACAGAATAAAATTGATACTTTAAAAGAAGCAAATTAGAAGAAAGTTATAATATTTACTATGCGCGTGCTGATATAATGCCGGCGACCAGCTGAAAGTGCTGGGAGTAAGAATAGCGTTCGCTGTTATTGTAGTATTTGTAAATGACGACAATGTACTCTCCTGTGTCAGCGACAGTGCAGCGGAGCTTCCACTGGCAATGCAAACGTTGCTCTTTTCGTCGGAAGAAGCGTTTTTCCTATGTATTAAAAATAAGATATCATTATATATTAAAACTGTCCATAAGAAAAAAGTGATAAATATAAAAAGATATTCTTTTATTTGTTTGTAAGGATGCTTCGACTTCGTTCTAATCTTCCTGCAACCAACTATATTTCTGCTCTTACCTCAATTTTGTGCCGCATGCATCTTTCTGCGATCCCGACGACAGATGAATGGCTTCGAGTAATTGGTCAATTTCGGGCATCTTACTGTTATCATTTTTCAAATTCATGTTAGTAGATGAACTCGGAGAAGATTGGCGTCGTGACAGTAAATGCTTCGACATGATTTTGTTACTGTCTAGAAGTACTGAAATGAATGTTTTTGTTTCTTTTCGTCAATTTTTAATTTGAAAAATAATGTTGCAACACATATATCTAGATAACACATATACCTAGGTAAATTTACTGGTATTTTCTTTTTCATTTGCTTTGTTTTCACAAAGTTCTTTCGCTCACAATTGATCTAATATCATTTTGTCATATTCAATATACTTTCACTTACCATTTGGCACTATTAAATCCAGATGTAGACTAGACGATTCTACATCGTGATTGATTTTATTAACTACTGGCAGTTTCGAGATATCCCTCTCACAGTCTATCGAATTGGAACGCGTCGCCGGCTCGGATCTGGTTATTTGACTACCAGAAGACATTGTCGCAGTCAACAGTTCCGATCGATAAAAGTTTGGCAAAGTTTTTTTATTGTATTTGGCCGTAACATCGTAAGGTGCCGGTGGCTCAGAGTGATGTAAAGTGGTATTGGGATGCTTTTTGTCGCTACTCAGATTTAGATCATTACAGGCCGCGATACCGAGCTCGGGATGCTTGTGCGAATAAGCTGCGGTCGCGGTAGGTTGCATCATAGCATTATAATGCAACGGACTGGAACTGTGACGTTGCAAACTCGCGAGTGAATTCCTGGAGTCGTAGCTCTCATCGGCTTGTTGCCCAAAACATAGGGAAGTCCATGCGGAATTTCTGTCCTGTATCTCGAACAAATGCAGCAGCATTATTTCCCTCAATCTAAATCACAGAAGATTTTGTTATTATGCACAGTTGTATATAACCATATAAGTTTTGAGAAATCGTTGTTGATAAAGCACTCTCTATTCAAAGTTTATCTTAAATATAAATCTCTTCTGAATCTAGAGAGCTTTTTTCGAAATTAAATAAAAAATGATTATTTATCAAATAAACTTTCTTTTTAGTATTCTGTTTTCTTTTTAACGCTTGACATTTATTATTTAATTATGCTAGTATGTGAGATTGAATCTCTATCATTATCTATTTCCATTAAAGTAAAAAGTAAAATTCTGTTCTTGTATCTTAATCGAGTTAAAAATTGCATGAATTTGTATAAGATTAATCATTCAATTCTATTTAAATGGCTCTTGACATATTTATAATTATACAGCTACTACATTTATTTCCCTCATCATTCTAATATTATAATTGCATTAATTAAGTATACCTGCATGTATCTGTAATGGTGTCCTTGTTGTTTTGTTGTTTCATATGCTGCTTGTTCTGAGATTCCGCGACTTCAATGTCGTTTTCCCCTAAAAATATCGTAATTTCTTATTAAAATGCAAATAGATTTACTTTAATTAATTACATATTATATTCATCTTAGACATCTCATTTATCATACAGATTTTTCTATATAATGTATATTTTATGTATATTATTATATTAATAAAAAAATGGTCATATCTGTAATGCTATACTTTATTAAAAGTATATACTAATAATGAGTATAATTATAATTTAATATTATATTTGTGATAAATATGTATGAGAGATTTTTGTATGTGATAATTGCATTTCAATAATTAAATAGCTTTAAACAAATCTGTATAGAATATACATGGAAAACTATACATAATATTAGACTGATTGTATTAATCACAATAATTCAAGATAGATTTTAAAATATAGGAATTTTAATGTATCAAGATAAAAAGTAAATGTATAAGCCTACGAAATAACATAAAAGTTAGTGGGAATAGTGGACTTGAGAGTTTCTTTAACACATTCTTCATCTTGTTTTTGATTCGTAAATTTTTCGCTTTCAACATCTCTATCGATCATGCGTGTCTGTCGTCTTCGCTCGTTCTCGTTCCAACTATCTAATTTTGCAATTTATTACTTAATTTTCTGAATTTGTATCTTTATAATTTTAAATAATAGGTAGGATTGAGTCATCAGTTATCTTAGTTGACAATCAATTGACTTTAAAATTCTCGTTATTTAATGTATTCCTATTTTATAATATTGTTATTTTCTATCATTATACAATGACATATATTTTGTTTGCGTATGTGTAATTTGCATACCTGACATTGTTTCGTCGTCCACGTCGTTTTCGTCATTTGTCAGGTCCAAGAGCGTGACGTTAGGCTCGTTGTGTTCACACTCGTCCATAAAAATGTCGTGTTCGCTCAACTCCTACAAATGTAGGATGACAGAGGATTATTCTCGACGAAAATCGCACGGTTAAAAGCATACAGATTAAAATAGAAAGAATATATACTCACGCCACTGTCGCTACTACTGCTGCTACTACTGGACGAGAGATTTAATGTCGACGATAGATAAAACGACGGGGAGGTGACACGAGCTGCGGTGGTCTTTCGGCATTCACCCGGTGACGCAACGTTCGTGCAATGTTGCGCGGCTTCGCCTTTTATAACGGTCAAGCAGCCGTTGATTCGTTGGTTGTCTGTCACTGATGATAACGTCGACACAGATAATAAGGGATCGCTGGTACTGTTGTTGAACGATAGATTCAATGGCTGCTGACCAGTGAGTATGTCACCGGGCGATGAATAAGGCGATGACGAGAAGGTCAAGCATGTCTTCACAGCTTGACATTCCCCGAGCGATACATCGTTGGCGCGACGCGGCGATGGACTACTCTCGGCCTCGATGATATTTAAATTGTTGCTAGCACGGTGCGTCTTTAACGACATTTTTGACAATGTCGACGTAGTAGAGTCAAGGAGATGCATACTCGAGAGCTCATTTAATTTGCACATTGGCAACAATTGATCGCTCGGTATTATTGTGTTGCTGTTATTATTATTGGAAAACGTGCTTGGTATGGATCTATTCAAAACACAAAATATATCTCGTTATTAAAAATATTCTCACTTAGAAGATTGAGAAAACTTATGATCTTTTATTTTCAGATAATTGAAAAATTTCTATTCAAACTATCAAGTTTCATTATTTCTCTCTCTCTCTCTCTCTCTCTCTCTCTCTCTCTCTCTCTCTGTTTCAATCTCCCATCCTTTTTAATTTTCATACAATTTTCGAAAAAATGATACAAATTATACATATGAACTTTACGTTGTAACGTAACTCGTTTAAAAATTCGAACACTTGCCTTTACAGGAAATTTGCATAATTGTTGATAAATTGAATAATTGAAACATCCGAGAAACAGGATTCAATTAATCTGACGTAAAATAGATTACAATATTATACCTTATTGGTGTTCCATTTGCAGTAGGATATGTGTCAATTGTTCGTATAATGTTCGAATTGGTCTTTGAATCGCCTGCATTCTGTTGTTGCTGCTGCTGTTGTTGCACAGACAAAGATGACATGTTTGCAGTTGAACCGCACATCGTAGTTCCACTAGTAGCTCTAGTAGCTGTTATGGCATTGCGAGATATTTCTATCGCTAATCTCTGTAAATATAAAAAAATGTCTGTTAATCTAACATAAAATATTTATACAAAGAACATATTCTAAAAAAAATTGAATAATTAATTAATCTATATTTATATTATTATATATAACATATCTTGGAATTATTACAATACATCTCTTTTTAATTATACAACATACACACATACACATTTTTTAATAAACTAAATAGATTTATCATAATCGTAATATGAATTTTATTCTAGATATATAATTTACCTCTTTTAATTCGTTGATCTGAGTGGTGTATTGATTTTGAAATGTCAGTAGTTGGCTAATATACCACTGTTGGTCTCTACAGCGTTGATAGAATGTCGGTGGTCGCACCTGAAATCTATTAAACCAATTAAATATAATATTGTGTTTATAGTTTTAATGCTATAACAGTAATAGTTTTAATTTATAAAAAAGGAATTTCTATAAAAATAAATCTCTCGATTGTTTTTTTCTCGTATTAATATAAAATTTGATCAAATTTATTTCGAGTCCTAAGAGGAAAGGTATAAAAAGAACTTAGTATTATTATATTGATTGGAAAGTACTATTCTAAATAATATTTAAAAAATACCTTAATATAAGAGTATCCAGCTCTGTATTTAAGTAACCTTCCGTTGCGAGTAAATCTAATCTGAAGAATCTGTTGTATCCCCAACATTCACCAATCTCGAAATCAGATGCAAATTCACGAACGATGTTCTTACTCGTATCACGAGATCCTTGATGTATCATTTCAACTCTGTATTCGTACCTACAAAGAATATTTTAAAAATCGAATATCTGCCATTGGCAGAGTTCCACATTTTCAAATAGTAGAATTGTACAATTGTACTTATACAATTTTCTGATATAATTTATTTTCTAATATAATTTATATTACAGGGATTATACAATTCATCACTTCTAAATTAACGTACTTTGATGTCTCTGGCAATCCAGCGCTGAGCTCTAAGAATACTGACAAATAATTTCCGCGCACAACTCCATTACCATCCGGATATACCTTCAGTCGCCAGCACAATCCGTTCACGTGTAACGGCGCAGAATACACCGGGTCAGCCTTCAGCTGAAGCTGAGTGAAGTTTTGCATGGCAAACGTCGCGCTATCGTAACCTGGCACAATTTCGCTGGAATAGAAAATTAAATAGTAATCCTTAATCATTATACACACAATTAAGGCATAATATAAATAATTATAAGCATTGCATAAATCTTTCAAATCTTACCTATGAAAGTCGGCAGGCACGGGTGCAGTGACAAAACTCGTCATTGGCTTCTTGCGAACCTGATGTATTTTGCGCGAAAGCTCGGCACTTTTGGCGATTAGTTCGGAGCGTGTGCATGTGTGCAATTGATATTCTACCTCTTGCAGTAGCGCTTCCAGCTGCTCGGTTTCCAAAGTCAATGAATTTTTCTGACCCATCAAAGTCAGTAGCTTGGCCTTCAACTGTGAGTCCAGGCGAGCTATCATTAATTCGATCGCGTTTCTGATCTCTCTGACTCTCTCGTCCTTTGCCGCTCTTACCGATTCGACATTTCTCTCCTAATAACAGACGAGTATAACTGAGAATTACAAAGCACATAGATACATATACATCTGTACTCTTGTATTACATTTTAAATCTCTCTTTTCCTATTTTCCTATAGTTAAAATTTGTCAAATATACATACCACTTCTTGAACAAGACTAATCAGTTCCATGAGTCGTCTATTTAATTGGCCTACTTCAGCTTTGATCTGAGTAACATGTTGCTCGTAAACATCTTCTAAAGGTTTGAAGGTATGTCCTGAATGAGTGCCACCCCACAGAGCGCATTGATGACAGATACATTTGCGGCAAGTCCAGCAATACACAGATAATTTCTCTTGATGTACTGTGCATCTATGATAATAACATTTTCAAATAATTTTTCCATATATATATATATATAAATATTTATATTTTTTTCAAAGTTAATATAAATTTCAAAGCTAAATATACACATAAAATGTTATACTCAAACCTGTCTCGACTAGAGTCATTATGCCGAAAGTTGGATATGCAAACAGCTTGCAGTGTATCAAGTTGTTGGGTCACTTCTTCAACCCAGCGACAATTCACTAGTTCATGTAAATGGAGAGAAGCCCGGCAGTGAGGACATTGGGAACGTTGCTCGGTGAGCCATTTCCTTATACAGGTATAGCAGCACAATTTACTGCAATGGGGACAGAGGTGCGCATCTCTCAGCTTTTCCATACAAATAAAACATCGAAAAACTTCTGCTAATGTCTATAACAGAAAATATGCAAACTATGCAATTTTCACTTATTAATCAGAGTGTATTCCATCTAATGTTATAAAATTTTAAACGATTTGATTAATCAATTAGAACAAGGGAATCTTTGCCACTTTCATACTTATTGATTAATCAAACAAATCACAACTTTTATAACATCAAAGAAAATGCATTCTTAATCTTATATTATAAAATTTCATTATGATGCAACAAATTATAATGCCAAAATAACAATTAAAATATTTAATTCAATTTTATATATGTACAAAGGACTATAAAATCATAATAAATCTAATTATTGCACCAATTTTATATTACAAAATTTCATTACAAAAATATTAGTTGTCAAAGCTGTCAGAGAATTCTAAAATGACAATACATCAATGCAAAATCCAAGAGTAAAAATATTGTCATAATCTTGTGAATAGGGAAAGACACTATAATAAAGTATTGCGATTGTCGCTACGTTTTAAAATGTAACATTAATTCTATCCATTTTAAGCTGGCACGTTTTTCGCAAAACAGATAATAAAAACACAGCTAAGAAAGGGAATGTAGGCAACGTCTTCTGTCACTAACCTCGACGCTATGATCGTCCATGATTTTAGACGAAACAGACGGATCCCGACTGGCCATCTTTTACTACGAAGAAATATCCGCTGTACGAACGGAAGATACACGTTATCGACGTATATTGATCACTTCACCGAGCGTGAGACACATGTCCTACCAGAATTGAAACATCTTTACGTCGCGATTTCGCGATTAAACTTGAGCATTTTTCTGCAAGTGAAATGTATGTATCTATATATACATATAGGCAATACGAATATATATATATATATGCATACGTGTTTCGAAATTTTTGGCGAAAACCGTTAGCAATCGTTTTTGCATACAGCTCCGTAAACAGTAGCTGCGTTCCGATATTTACTGCCAATACTGAAAATCTATAATAGGTGCTTTCCATTATGCCCATATCAGATTACGCATTGAAAATTGAAAATTGAAGATTAAAGATTGGAATTTGACTAATTAGAACAAAAGGAACTAAAATTTCTTTATTCTGATTGGTCAAAATTCAATCTTGAATCTTGAATCTCAATTTTTAATGCGTAGTCTGATACGGGCTTTATGCTGTATTCCGATTCCCCATCTGAGTGCACCCGATATTATAGTATACGTGACATATACTGTATATGTCACGTATACTATAATATCGGGTGCATCCGGATAGGGGATCGGAACACAACCTTTAAGGTGCATCTCGATGGAGAAAAAATAGCGGAAAGGAACAGTAACGGGAAAGAAACCAGATGGAAGGTAACCAATCAGAATGACTCTGTATCAATTCCATTTCGCTTTTTAATCAGTGGATTCCCCATAACATGAAACCATTAGGGCCGTGGCACATAAAAAAACTTAAACAGTAAGACTTAGGCTAATATTACATTTGTCGTACAACAAACTTTTTAAGCGCATTGATTAGCTAATTTCTAGAGACTCAAGAAAGTTTCTATTTTGCAGCCAATCAATATGCTTAAAAAGTTTGTCGTACGACAAATGTAATATCGGCCTTAAGGTGGAAGCTAATTGACCAATCACGGTCGAACAGTAAGGCAGCCATATTGAAACGTAAGCTACGCTGAAAATTCCGTATGGTTGAAATTCTTAAGTTTACTAAGTTAAGTCTTACTGCTTAAGTTTTTTTATGTCCCCTGGCCTTTACTACAGTATATACAGTAGCGCAACTCTCCCTATCGGCACTTTTGATGTTAGTGTTGGCCAAAACGGAGTGCGCATGCGCGAAATAAGTAAGTTGGTCGGTAATGCCATCTAAACTTCTCTCTCGCTCACTCTCGTTTTTCGTTCTCTCTCTAACTCATTGGGCGCGTTCGGCAGAAAAAGCGCTCAGTTATTGGGTGCATTCAGGTGACACAACCGTTGAGTAGCAATCGAACGTGATTGGTTCTTACTTCTAGAACCAACAAATCAACGTCGAGTGTTGACAAGACGATGCTCAACAGTTGTGTTTCCTGAACGCGCCCATTGTCTTGTCAACACTCGACGTTGATTTGTTAGTTCTAAAAGTAAGAGCCAATCACGTTCGATTGCTACTGAGCGGTTTTTTCTGCTGAACGCGCCCATTGATACATATGTAACAATAAATAATAATCCAAAATAATATATTTTAATAAAAAATATATATACAGATAAATTGTTAATAATATATTTAAAAAAGGAAAAAAATAAAATGATAAAAAGATAAAAGTAATTATGCTAATATACAATATATTACATAAATAATTATGCTATATGCAAAATATATTACATTAAATAATAGAGAACGAAAAAAAGAAAATAAAATATTCAAAAAATGTGGGCAAGTGCCATTTAAGAAAGAAGAAGAAGAAGGGTGACACGGTGACGCGGTGACGTGTGACGTTCTCAATCGCAGCCCTGCGGTTGTAGTTGAATTGATTTATATTCTTTATTTTATTCTCTTGACAGTTCTTACATACGATACGTCAAATGAAAGAATGCATAAATGAAAGATATTTGCTATGGTAAAAAATATATATGCTGACATTTATTCTATATTAAGGTGCAGATTGTAAGAAACATATAGTCACAATCATATAACGTTTATTTCAGAGTATGAAATAGTGTTTCTATTGTAAGTATATTAATCAAAAGCACATACAGTTTATCAATAGGCCTGGATAACGTTAAGAACAGAACTTATATCACAATTAATGAAAAGCAATACGATACAATGGCTTCAGCATCCAGTACAAGCGCACGCAGCTTGTTCATTGAATCAAAGATGAGACTAGCAGATAGGGTGCAAGTTAACGTTAATAACATTGCTTCTCTTGCCAGACAGATACAGCGAGGTTCAAAAAGCAGTGAGGTAATGCTGTCTCTTAATTCATATTTCTATATCACACAGTTGATGTTAAAATATTAAATTAATATTTCTATATTATATATATATATATATATATATATATATATATATATATATATATGTAAAGTGTGTGTGTGTGTGTGTGTGTGTGTGTGTGTGTGTGTGTGTGTGTGTGTGTGTGTGTGTGTGTGTATATATATATATATATATATATATATACATACACTTTATTATATTTTTATAGATTTTAATGCATGCAGCAAAAAATTTTGCACAGCAGGAATATGGGTTAGAAATGATAGAATCTAGTTTAAAGAAACTTACACTTATTAGTACTCATTTAGAGTACCAAATGGATGCAATTGATAAAAATTCTGCATTGTTGGAAGAAGTTACTGAGCAAGTACGATCCATGCAACGATAACATATTATTAAAAAAATATATATATATGTATTTATTGAGTTATATTTATATATAAATATATATTTATGTATTAGTTATATATACAAGGGTTGTCCATAAAGAAACCGAACTTTCAAAAAAACACCTGGATGCGATGGCATAGGTGCCTTGTGGCACTATGCAGTAGGATGAGTTCTTTAGCAACTCTCTTACGTTACGAGCATGATATTATCGTTCTTAGTTTACATTACATACATGATGGCTTGAATGAGATTGTGTTCAGCATTCTTTTCTAAACGAGAGAACAGAAGGTTTTTGAAGAACAATGTGTGAGTGTATTAAATTTTGTTTTAAAGGCAGTGAGAAAGAAACAGTCAGAGGTGCGTGAGCCGGCAATTCATAGTACGACAATGCACCTGCACATGCGTTGTTCCTTACCAACTAGTCTTTGATAAAACACGCGACGATTGTTGTTTCTCAGCCCCCCCCCCCTCCCCTCCCGTCAGTTTCCTGATTTGGTTCCTGTGGAACTTTTTGTTTAAAAAAACTAAAATCGATCTTGAAAGACCACCGTTTTCAAACAATAGAAGAGATTAAGGAAAATTTGCCACGGGACCCTTATGCACTTTTCCGAAAACGAAAAATCGCCACAAACGCTGGACACAATTTCATTCAAGCCACTATAAAACGTAAACTAAGAACGATAGCGTGGTGTGAGAGAGTTATTAAAGAATCCCACTATACAGTGCTACAAGGCAAATGGCTCATGCCATCGGATTCGAGCACTTTTTTAAAGTTCGGTTTCTTTATGAGCAGCCCTTGTATGTATAAATAAACAACTCTTTACAGGATTTATATATAATTTAAAACTTATATATCACAGAATTTGTTAATTATTAATTTTAAGTTTGAGAATAGATAATTTAAAAAGAAATAATTTGTTTATACGTAATTCTCCACGTAACTCACATAACTCCCCCCATGATAGATTTTTCATATTACCAAATGTACAAAATTTATAAAATGTTTTTCATTTCTATGATGCATTTGTATAAAAAGAAAAAAAGAAAGAGCATATTACATATATTATTTAATAAATAATACTATAGTAACAAAATATCATTTATTTTGTATTACAAATGTACAGTATAAATAATATGATTTGTGTAATACCTCCCGTATGGATTTATTGGAAGAGAAAATAAAAAAAGAATATAGGTATTAAATAGCACAATGTGTCGATTTCTCTGCCATTTATTTCAGATAATTAATTTTAAAGTTTAAAATGTTTTGTGTTTTATGTACTTATGTATAGAAATAACAAGTATGATAATGAATTTATGAAAATGTACTTAGGTAGATTTTGAAAAATATACACAATGCACAAGCTCTTTGTGTACGCAAAACCAACTTATTTCTCTCTTACTAAATTAAAGGGAATATATTGTAGTGCGTTATGCATTATAATTCAGATGCTTTTAAAAATCGAATTTTAAATATAGATTTGGTCAGTGAAAATCAGTTTTGTAATATTAGAAAAATTTGTATAATGCCAAATTCATCAAGGATAAAGAATATCATAATGACCAGGGCGATATAATAAGTGCACAGCTGGTATGGTGCCTTCAGGAAAATCATGAGCAGTTACTTCAGTTCCTGCACCTCTATCCATATAACGAACTCTAACACCAGTTCCTAAAGCACTACTCATTGCTATAATATGAATGTGGTCAGATTCTTTATACATTGGTTCAACTTCCTACAGAAAATATAAATGTATATTTGTTATAAATTTAATGTTACTGTAAAAGAATTAATCATGCAAATAAGAGAATAAAAATATGAATGTTAATATCAAAATACAAACTTGATGGCAGAATTCTGTAACAGTGCGATCCCCTTCAATAAAGTGTTGATAGAAGTCTGCATCGCGTTGCAGCTGACCAGATGTAATTAATCTAAGATAGACAACGACATAATCAGAATAACCTTGTTCATTGAACAATTTATGTAACTCCATTTGACTGGACTCTGTATCACCACCTACTTTGTCAATGACTTCCATAAACTGTAATTCATCAAAATCAATTTACATTCATTTTTAGAAATAAATTATACATTATAATACAATTATATTTATGTATATATATGTATATTTTCTTAAAAAACAAATTCTTGTAATTTGTTAAAACTGATATATATAAAGTTTTGTGAAAAAACAGAAACTCTCACCGTATCATGAAAGTCTTCGACTGTAAATTGGGGAAAACCTAGAGCTACAAGGTTATCTTTGCTCTTTAATGCTAGATTTCGAAATTTATCATATTCCTCCTTATTTCCGATTAATTTTTCCAAATAAGCATAACTAAATGCCCTGAAAAAGCAATTGCCATCGGGTCTGGTTCTCCTAATGTAAGAATATTTTTGAGCCAAG
Source organism: Polyergus mexicanus (assembly GCF_030449975.1). Taxonomy (NCBI): domain Eukaryota; kingdom Metazoa; phylum Arthropoda; class Insecta; order Hymenoptera; family Formicidae; genus Polyergus; species Polyergus mexicanus. The sequence continues at coordinate 4,065,542 of NW_027223324.1, forward strand.
ACTTTCGTTTTCGAAAGATATACATCATCTTTCGCATATTCTTGTTCTAAGCTTTTCAATGATTCCTTCTCACCAACTAAAGCTATAGATTCTGAGATCTGAAATATGAAAAATAATTATAGTCTAGAAATATGAAAATATCTTTGACAAGAACATTTTCTTTACATTAAAAAAAAAACTAATAGTTGTCGCATACATTAATACCAGGCAATAGAATTTATCATTGTAGAATATTAGTATCTACATGTAGCTATGGTAATTAAATAACGTATTATAAATATGATTGTAATATATAAATAAATATTCTTTATAGTCTGTTAAAATTGTCATAAAAACAAAATTGATTTTTTAAGAATAAAATTCTAATATTTGAGTATATGTGAGAAATTAAATTTTTAATCGTGTGAAAAAATATATATTTTCAACGAAATCTCGATGGATTTCTCAAAAATCGACACTTTGAATATGATATAGGCATATTAACCTCCTTCTCGATACGTCTTTGCTGTTGAAGTATCAACTCATCCTGGTTGATATCTGCAATAAAAATTAGAATAATAAATTACTTGATTAAATTTCTCGATAATAAGTTACGCTAAGAGACCTGTGCTTTCTATAGATTGCTCATTAAGCGACTTGTCTCCCATATCTCACGAGATTTCGTTAAATTTCACGACGACTGTCAAATTATCAGTCGTAAACAAAAAGCCCGATGTTTCCATGTGAAATTGAAAAGCCGCTATGTATTTTGTGTTGGCAACACTTCCAAAGAGATTTAATCCCTAGGTATTTTCGTGTAACAAGATAATAAAGATGGTAATAATGCAATCAAACTCGCACAATCGATAGCGTGTCTTAAGCCCGTATCAGACTACGCATTGAAGATTGAAGATTGAAATTTGACCAATCAGAACAAAGAAATTTTAGTCTCTTTTGTTCTGATTAGTCAAATTCCAATCTTTAATCTTCATTTTTCAATGCGTAGTCTGATACGGACTTTATGGCTCTCGCACACTGGGCTGTATTCCGATTCCTCACCTGGGTGCACCCGATATTATAGTATACGTGACATATACTTATTATTGACATAGTATAGCGGGGAGCACACACTTTTGCATAAGCGCATAATCATAAGCATAAGGAATTTGATTGGTCCATTTTCTTATGCATAAGGAAATTGACCAATCAAATTCCTTATGCTTATGATTATGCGTTTATGCAAAAGTGTGTGCTCCCCGCTTATGGCTGCGGTCGAGAAGATGCTAGAAATGCTTCGAAGCATTGCATTAACCAATCAGAATAAAGAAATGTTTACTGTTTTTGTCCTGATTGGTCAATCAAACACTTCGAAGTATTTCTAGCGTCTCCCTGACCGCGGACTCTAATGCTATACAATGCTATGCACATATATGAAAAATCAACTATTTCGTAGTATGAATTGTATACTTTTATAGGATCGATCTCTGGTTTCAAGAATCGATTCACTTGATAAATCGAAGCTGTAAGATCGATCTAAAAAATCGAAAATCGAATACAAAAGAATCGATTCTTTAAAAGATCGATTCAAGATCGCACATCTCTAATTCTAAGTTCCAAGGTGCAAAAGATACATCTGTCAATAGCAGAATAACATTGTTAGGTTTATATGACTATCAGTAATTTATCATAATTCCAGAAAAATTTACGAGATAATTCAAAAATTATCTAAAGACATTAGAATCTTTATATTTATTAAAATTGGAAATTTGTTAACCTTGAAGGTTAAATCGACCATCGTTGATTAATTTTGACCGTATATTTTTGACATTTTTTATATAAATATAGGTTTCATTGAGAAGAAAGTATTGGCAATTTATTGTAAAAAAACTTGTTTGCCTTTTCGAAACAACTCTTTTTAAATTGCAATTATTATTATTATTATTATTATCATCTTCAAGAATAAGAATAATCCTCTTAAAAAGCAAGTATATAACAAATATTTTATATATATGGACAGAATATTTCTGTATACAATTATAATCTTATTACACATTTAAAGTGTATGAACATATGTTTATCAATTATTAATTATTGTACGCATTCAGGTGACGATCTGTGTGATTAACTGCACAAAAATATGGACATAACAACTTGTAGTTAAATATTGATCTGTAATTAAATGAAGATAATGGACAATCTGTCGGATTTATTTCAAGGGAAATTAAATTCTGTTACTTTGACGGACTCTCTCCAATTGACCACCGATGAATTTCATTTGCGACATCTGTCTACGCCCGATGTCTCAAATATTGAACTGTCTAAGAGAGTAGCTCTATTGGAACTCGAGAACGAACGACTGCGCGTCGATCTGGAAAATGTGCGGATCGATCTCAACGCTCGTATCGCTGCAAATCAGGGTCTTAAGGGCAAGATAACCGAGTTGTTTGTCGAAATGCAAACAATATTGCGGGACAAGCAGAAGCTGCAAAACATGTTGACCGACACTAACAGTCGTCTTTCCGCGGCGGAGGCTTCTGCGAAATGGTACCAATCGCAGGTTCATATTCTAATGGCTGGCAAGAAGAGTTTGCAGGTGGAAATAGACACATATCAGGGCATACTGAAGCAACGGCAGCGAGCAATAGCAGATATAAATGCCAACTACAAGAAACTGAGCATTGAATATACTGAACTTGTGCAGCAGTATCAGAAGGAGAAGCAGGAGATGCAAAGTGCAATGAAGGATCTGCAATTACACATCCAATCTATCGACACGATACAGGATACATCAGATGGAAATTCGACAGATAGTCCAACAGACATATCTATGGTATTGGAAGCGACTGAAGAAGAGTTGCGAAACACCAGAACTGAGCTGAAGACACTGGAACAATGTCTGCTAGGCAATGAGATGGCCATGATATCCATGGAGAATACATTGAGCAAGCAACGTGTCCTCATTGCGTCTATGGAAGAGAACGTACAGAAATGTGAGATGGAGAAGATCGAGACCGCCGATCTATTGCGAAAGACACAGTTCGAAATACAGAAGCTGAGATCCGAGAACGAGACGTTGCAAACTTCCTTATTGGTATCCAAACGAGAACAGAGCCAAGTGGAGGATGCGATATCTCATCTAAGAATACAGCTAACCAAGATGATAGCGCAATACAAATTATTGAGATCTAAGAATGTAGAATCTGAAGAAAAGTTGAGTAATATGCGGGATCTCACAAGTGAGAATAAACGTTTGAAGAACTTATCGCATAAAGCAAATAGTGCTCTGCTCAAAAAGCTCCGAGAAGAGAAGCTTAAGATAAAAGCTTTAGAGCAGAAACTGCATTGCAAGCAGATGAATGATCAACTTAACGATACAGTATTTATATTTTCATATTACTTAATAAAATCACTATCTTTTTTTTACAATATGTATTTACCACATAATATGCGATCTGTAATTACAACATAATACAAAAATATACACATCACAATTTTATATTTTAGTAAATAATATTGTATTTTGTGAGTATATTTGATATATCTTATCATTTCAGAGAAACAAAACAGAACATTCTTTGCGCGAGTGTCTGAAACAAGTTCTGTCACGAAACAAGGTAATTTATTCCAATATAATATACATAAACACATACACACACATAACAATAAATAATTTATTTTACTCAAACATGTATTTACCAATAATAAGAAAGACAAAATATCTTGATGTTATGCATTTTACAGGATTTACAGGTGCAATTGAAATCTGTGACTAGAATAACCGACGAGAGTATCGATGAAGGGTATGGTGATAGTAACAGTATTAACACCTCTTCAATTTCGCTGGACATTCCATCTTCGTCTCTCATGAACTCGGTATTGTTGAACAACGCTATCGACGTTCTCACGCGAAGCAAAGATTTTGCTTTGCCGATGCAAGAAAAGTTGAACACGCTTCGATCAAAGATGGAGATATTTCGGGATCAATGCGACGCGTTAAGTCAACGAAAGAATCTTTATATATCTTCCAATATCGATATGATATCTCCAAGAGTTTCCACATAGTTCAAGATCTATCTTTTGTTCGCAGATACGCGAATAAAATATAGCCTTAGGAAGAAAGAGAAATAGTAAATAATTATATATTCATTTTATATGATATATATTCATGTATATCGTATTTAATTGAGAAAATTTAATTCTAAGATCACATAATTGGCAAAATAAAACGCATTTAGTATTATTGTATATATACTAAAAAGAAATATTTAATAATAATATCGTGTATTACTTGTTAAAGTATAAAAAAGAAGATTATTAAATGACAGCGTGTCAGTATTTATTTGTTATATTTTTAAACACACTATATTAATGTTATATTTGTTAAATGTTATATATTAATTCCTAATTTATATAATCGCGTGCAGGAGATATTTGATTTATTCGTTATTGAAATTTGTTAAAGAACTGGATAACACAGATGCAATCTATCAACATCGTGTAGTAAATAATATATAAATATGTATATATAGAGCAATAATATACATCATAATTATATAAAACTTGCATAAAGCGCGGTAACTGCATCGAATATAATATAAGTATTATTATTCTAATATATAAGAAATTGCTAATGTAATATACAAATGTCAGTATTACAATATATGATAAGATATTCATATTGTTGTCAAAACAATTTTATATAAAGACATGTGCTAGAAAAAATTTGCAGAAATGGCTGCAACCTGTGTGAATGTTTTACTAAAAATAAAATGAAATGTATACACACACACAAGAGATAATGAATTAGCGAGTGCGATAATACGTATCGTCATATTTGTGTACTTACAGCTACCATGGAACAAATGTAGATAGGGACAGTATAAATATTCTCTCGTACGTCTTGCGTATCTTGTAACGAAACAATATTTGTAGAAGCGCAATAAATTGCTGATCTTCCAGACATTCATAAGCTTAAAGATTTATTTGACACTTAAGCTCACTATGAAATGAAACCATAGAAATGTAAATCACACCAATTTTCTTTTTCTTTTTTTTACAATGGAGATACATGATTACTTATATAACATATATGTATGTGTGTATGTTTTTACTCTTAAATAATCTCGCCTCTAATTTCTGTATACTTGAACATTTAATTTTCTCTCTAACTCTTGTTTTTTTTACAATGCTAAGCCACGTAAAAAGGGCGGTTGACAATTCGATGTTGATTAACACATGAACACTAACATGAATCTTACATATAAATAATATCACAATTAAGTGATTTTAATAATAAATGAATTTTTCAATTAAAAATTTTCTGAGATAGAGGCCCCCCCCCCCCCTCAATAAAAGAAATATGGATAATATATACTTATGTTTTTACTACTCAATGATTTCGCCTCGTAATTATTGAATATTTAATATTCTTTCTCATTTTTGTTCTTTTTATATGACATAAGAAAATACATATCTATCGACAAAGCTGCGAAAAACTACGGATCTAAGATACAAAATCTTGATGGAACATCAAAGTACATAAATGGAAAAACCTAATTAAATTATATAAATAATTATAAGGAGTTTCATACTAAACGTGTCTAGAAGCTAAAATTCGTAAAAGTTTTGACACGTAATAAATATTAGAGAAAGTTTATAACAGAAAGCACAAAATTTAGTTTTTCTCATACATCAATATGCTCCGAATAATGATAGATGTATGACAAAAAGGAGCAAAAGATTTTTAAATGAGAGTTTAATTGCATGTTTGTTATACATCTTTTTCTTTTCTTTAGTTAAAGAAATTATGCAATATAACGCATCGCATTGTATTCTCAAATATTGTTTGCACACAGATGTGATATGTATACACACATAAAAAAAATTAATGTAATAAGAAACTAAATAAAAATCATCGCTCTCTTAAAATATCACAGACATGTGTAAAAACGTAAAAGAGAGGAGTAAATAGGTACTCCATATATATAAAGTCAATCTCTGTGTATATTCTTTTTTCCCCTTTCTTTTCTGTCTTTTTTTTTTCTTTTTTTTCTTTTAATAATCCAACATTCTTTGGTACTTACAAATAGAGATATAGATCGCAGCAGTAACTTAATTATCTGGCATTATAGAGAGATAGCGCGGTTTTTCTACAATATATTAGTAATGTATAAAAATCTTTAAAACTAAATCGATTTAAATTGTTTTTATTTGTACTTATTATATTTCCGCAAGGATATTAATTTTAAAATAATGCATATCGCCGTATTTAAAACAAATACTAAAATATAACGATATTACTTAAACGATAAAAATCGCGCGTATTTGGAGAGAAATATCATTAACAAAAAATTATGAAGATCCTATGTTTATAATACAAAAGGCTTTATATAGACTTTATATAGAATGAAATCATCAATTATTTATTACATGTTTCACACTTCGACGATTTTTATAGCAATACTAATTTATAAGATACATCTCGAATAAAGATATTTTGACAGATATATATGGAAACTTCGAAAAACAATATAATGAACATATCTTTAACATCTAAGAAAAAAAATTCTCCTGATTGATTATGTGCCATATTGTATGTAATATATGCAAATATATTAAAACAACCAACAAAAAGATATTAACATGATTCCAGAAATAATATAATCTGTTTCCGAGTATCTTTTTATAATGGTTATCATTAAAATACGATTATAGTTTATATTGGCTAATAATTTCTCTATATACAATTATAACTCTTTTTCCTTCTTTTATTTACAAGAACAATAAAAGAAATACTAAAATTTATTATTTTTTTATAATATAATGATTTAAATATAAAATTAAAAAAAAATGTTTTTAAAGCAGTTCATATATATATATATATTATATGTAATAAAATAAATAATGTTTCCAGAATTATATCACATTTGTCACCATTCTTTTTCATCCTTAAATAAGTAGAATTCACTCCTAAAGTTTGCCCACTTATCTTTGATCGTGTGTCAATTTCTTTTCTTTAGCAAAAATTCGATAGAAAATTTAATTGCAAAAAATATTGATGTGGATTTTAAGTTATATTAAACGAATCGAGCGATTATAATTTGGGAGTAGAAAAATATTAAGTTGCAATCTAAAAACGAAATTATTCAAATTTTCATGCGTCTAAACCTCTTCCTTACATTTAACCTATTACCCTTTTGTAAGTATTACATATTTATGTGAAAAAGTTTATACAAGAGATTGCTAACAATTTTTTTTCAATATTTTATATATGTATATGTGTGTATATGTGTAACACACATAACACGCGCGCGCGCGCACACACACACGCACACACACATATACACGTATATATTTTTCATATATACATATATATGTATATATACATATACATATATACATATATGTATATTTTTGTATATGTGGAAAGTATCTACAATAGACGATGTCTTCGTCTCCTTAAAATTATAGTCGGGTTTACGCGAAAATATATAAATCGTACTATATATGATACGATATGCGAATGCACGGAAAGAGGAACTTTACGAAAGAGAAATAGAACTTAAAGTAACAGAATTAATTCTTAGTTGTGTATGTAATATGAGATGTTTGTCCTGTTTTGTTCGAATTCGACATGTTGAGTACGCTTTACTCTTTTTTTCTTTTTTATCACAATTGTCTACGCTTGTCGATCCCAGGCACTTCGATTATAAATTCAAAGTGCGAGCGTTGGTGGAGAGAGAGAGAGAGAGAGAGAGAGAGAGAGAGAAATCTTTCCTAAAAAAGTTTTACTTTAGACTTTAAAGCATATCTCAAGTTGCAAAACGTGTTTCTGACGAAATTTTCAGATATGCCATATATTTTCTTCGTGAGTAAAACGTGAGCATTAAATGGCACAAATCATGTATAGTGTGTTCTAAAGTCGCTTGAAGCTGGTTTTTGAGATATCATGAAATGTTATCTTCACATCAATTGTCCCGGAAATTCTTCAAATTTATTTGCTGCGCCTTTCTTAAAACTTTTCGCATGCAAATAATAAATTGTTGCATCTGATTAGTCGAAACTCTTGTACAAAAATTAATATGACAATCTGATTTCAAGACAAAAAAACATAATCTCCGCGACGACGTGCCGTTAATAAGAAAAATGAGAGAGTCGATTGTACCGGATAGATAAACCAATCAAATTATAGATATAATTAAAAACCGGAGTGTTGGGTGAACGCTATTGATAAAAACACTGAAAGAAATCAATTAACATTAACAGATACATCAATTGTAGAGAGAGGTTTGATACATTTCAAATATACCCGATAAACAAGAAAGAAATATTCGAACTGAAGTTATTTGAAGAATAGACTTCAAGGAAGATAAAGACAATTTTGACGTTCTAATTTGCATGAAATAAAATAATACTAACAATAGATCCCAAAGAAGCTATTTTTTTATTACAAGAAGATTGTTCATGAAAAAGACAAACGAAAAAAGTTAGATAATGGAAACAACAGTTATACAACTCGTGGAGGAATGAACTAGCCATCATCAAACAAAAAAGTGAATCTTTTTAGATTTAAAAGCAACGTTAAGAAGATGAACATTGCTAACAAAGCGACTTTTAGGACATTCTATATATACATTTGACAGTTATAATTGCATATGTCAAATAGAAATTGAAATTGATATAATTTCACCAAGTTCTACATTTTAACATAGACTCACCAAAGTTATAGCAATTATAATTTACAATGTGTCATGCAATATATCATACATTAAGCGTAATAAGTGGTATCCGTTAATTTTGATTATGTTAGATTCATACTAATGTATAAGATATTTTTGTTTCCATGCAATTTTTGATTGCTTAATTTTTCTCGTAATACACTGTCGCATGAGGCGGAGTTGCGAAATATATTTCTCGCATTGTTATATTTTTTTAATATTGTCGTCTGATTGTGCCCATTTAAAAAAAATGGAGAAGTTGGATATAAAAATGACATTTATACAGATTATTATAGATTAAACAATAATTTTGTGTGCAGATTGTTTGACAAATTTAAAAATGTTTTTAATAAAAAAGTTGAAAAAAAAAGAACATAAGAAATTGAAGTTTTATTGTTATAAATTTCTGAAACTCCATTTGCAGAAACACATGTTTTTATCTTTTATATTAATATCTCGATAATTATTACTTCGAGTTTCTCTTTTCGCTTCGAGATATAATAAATCGTTTTCTTGAAAAATTTGCAAGAAAAAATTAATAACTCATTAAAAAAAGAGACTTTGTACTTGAAATATGTCGCGCTAAATCTCGAACACCCTGTATTTTTGAAAGTAATCATCTCTCAAGTATATTCTCTTAGCAGATTTAGCGCTAGATGTGTGATTATCTTTGCTTTGAACTTTATTTTTTTAATACAAAGAATGCATTTTTCATTAACAGAAGAATGAGATGATCATATGTAATGCTAAATATACGCGGTAAGAAAAATTGAGCGTTTGTTTGCAGCCGTAATCAGAGAGACGACAAAATCAAAAAAAGATAATCATCGCGGATGAAATTGCGTAATCTTCTCGTACTCGCGGCAGTGAATATAAAGTTAGCGTATGACATTTGAACCATCGGTTCTCCTCGTCCTGCAAAACTACATCGCTTTAAGATTCACTTTTATCTCCTGTATCACTGACAAGTTAAATTGGTTCAAGAAAATATGTTTTTCAGTTTCTTAGAAATTCGTAATTTGATATAATTATAACAGAACTTAATAGTTTTATGCATCAATGTGTATATGTAAGTTTTTTCTCGCATATATAAGATGTTTAAAAATTCGTTATACAAACTTTGTGTATAATACTCATTAAAATAAACAGAAAAATCTTTGTAAACGTATTAAAAAGCAATCGTTTTCAAATTATAGAAAGAAAAAAAAAATATTTTTCTTTATCAGGAGATGTTTGAACATATGATATTGAGATACACAGTATATGTAAATAAAATGTAATAAACATACTATAGGCGTGAGCTTTTTAAATGCCAAGAAAATGATCGCTCGTATTGTTTGCAATTATATTTAATATTCAAAATCTTCTTTCATTTAATATCGTTAAAGACGAAAAGAGTACCGATAGTTTCTCGAATGTCACGAAATCCCGTGTGAACTAAAGAATAAGGAAAAAGAAGTGAAAGGAACTAAGACGAAACGATATCAACTACTTTGTATGATCGCGGATCGTTCGCGGAAGAAAAAGCACCACGGCTTCGATCTACATAAACAATCCAGATAGAAAGTCACGATGCACCCTGTTGCCACCGCGACGATGGCGGTGATGACGATGGGTATGCTGCCGTCAAACAACGACACCTATAAATTTATTATCGCGAGACTACTCGAAGATAGACAATTACCGTATATTACACTGATGTATATTATGCTACTAATGATAATTAGAATATTGTATACACTTAGCGAAAGATCGAAGAGGGGATCAGACCAGACTCGAATGGCGACCTTGTCACGAGCCCATTGTCATCTGGGAGTAGATTCCGCTTGTCTAACTCTGTCAAAGTGGCGTCGGTAATGGGCCCGACCGCGACCTCGGTGCCGGTGACCATGATTGTGATTGTTGTGACCATGATTATGCTGCATTTGACGCGGTTGATACTGCGAGTTATGGTGATTTTGAGCTTGGTGGTGCGTCGACTGCTTGGAATGCTGCGAACGACGAGAGAGAGCGCTCGTTTGACAGAAATCAATAGAAAATCAAGAGACTGGATAACAAAAGATAATGTAAAATAAAGAAAAAAATATGAAAAATATGTTACTATATAAATGAGAAAATCATTGATAATGATCAGTCATTTTTATGTCTCTCGCAAATTAGCGAAGTTTTTACTTACTGTTTCCTCTGTTCCCGTTGCTTTGAAAATAATATTACTATGTTTCAAATTGCAAATAAAACTGGAAGCCATCCAAAGCCATAAGGCATGGATTAAGAATAAATAATAAAATACATAATAATATTATTGTTTTTATGTTAAAACGCTTCTAGGTTTATATAGTTTTGAACAAAAACTTTCTTTATCAGATTTTTCTGATCGTAAACTTCATTACATTGTGTTTAAAATTAAGTGAACGATTGAGCATGCAAAATCATAAAACTATCTATTTTTATGTTTCTTTTCTTCAACAGTGGATTAACATATCCAAATAATTGTTTTTCTTTTTTATTATTTTGATCGTCAATGCGTGGCTGACTACTCACCATTTGAGTAACTGATTGCACAGTCGTGGTATTCGAATATGCGTTCAAGCTCGTGCCAGGCGGACTGACCTCTTCCGTAGTGGCGGCGGGATCATCATCCGTCCTTACCAGCATCTTGACGCCCTCGGCCTCCAGATCGATTATACCGCCTCGTTGCTGCTGACGTAGATACAGAGCGGACATCTGTTTCTGCAGTTCTCTCAACTCGGCGGTGACGGAGAAATCGGTAGCAGCTTCGACATCAATCGGCGGTGGGGCCGACCATAAACTCTCGACATCGCAATTGATCGATTCCCGGCAAACTGGGCATATAGCCTAGAGAATAAATGAGATATAAATGAATAAATATTAATATTAATATAAAACGTAAAAGAGAGAAACAGAAAAATATTTGGGAAACATTACGAAATTAACAGATGAAATGAAATCATTACTCTTAGCAATATGTTTCATTTACGTAACATAAACGTACTTGAAACTTGTTTGTGGTATCCTGCTGCCATTGTGGTAACTTTTCCTGCTCCTCTCTATAATATCTTTCGGCGGCGGCAACATGTGCTGCCAGACAGTGCGAATGAAAGTAATGATAGCATTCTGTTTTCGTGAATTCATCCCCCTCCCGAAAGCCGTACAAGCAAACGGCGCACTGATCGGTGGGAAGATTGCTCCTCGTCAAGTGTTCTCGTATTAACTGAATTATATTACCTCATTATCATTATATGTATTAGCATTATATAATAATTTATTTACTTATTATTCTTTTTTATTTAATTTATTATTATTTATTTATTATTAATTCAGTATTAATAATTTATCTATAATTAATTATTGTTTCTTCATAATATACAAGATCACAGTTTCGTATAGCTATCTTTACATAGCTGAAGAATCATGAAAAATTTAATTAAAAAAATTAATGATTTTTATATATATTTTTTTAAACAATAAATTTTTTATCCAGATAATAATGTTCAGATAGATATGTATGTATGTAAGAAAGGAATAATTATTGATATTTCAATATATATGAGAACATAAATATATATAACTAATTATATAAGAGAGATGCTCCATATTTACATTAAAAAAATTTAAGTGAAAATTTGTACAAATTCTTTAAAAGAAGAGAAATTTCATGGAAATTTGTATATATAAATTTTCTCACTTCTTTTTTATAGAGATATCAATGAAAGAGAAATATATTTCTTTTTTTTACATTTTTACATTCCAATAAATGCATAAACAAAACAACTGAAAATAAGAAAGAAAAGAATTTCCATCAATACAAACTTTATTGTTCATACACACAAACACACACACATATACTATCTCAAAATTCAAGTTTTTAAACAAAAAGTTTTAGAAAACATCCAGATAGTTACGGTAAATAGATCTGTTATTATTACTTTTTGCAATGTAGAATCACAATAAAAGATAAATTGCTTAAAAGAAAAATAAGAAGCTGATAGGATAATTCCTCACCTCAATCAATTCGAACATAACTGGCTGACCTATGAAGTCTTTACATTTGGCCTCTGCATCAGATTGCATCAACTTCACCGTAGCCTCGTCCAATCCTCTCGGATTTCTCAGATTGATAGCCGGCGAGACATCCGGATATCCCAAAGGTAATCGAACAATCAAGGTGACACAAACATATTGCGATTGCGAATCTTCACCAGTCGATGGGAACAGTATCGTCTCAATATACTCTGGCTCTCCTCTGCACAAACATAAATTATTATTAGAAATAGCAAGTTAATTAATATTGTAAATCACCTAACCAGGGATATCATATAGTTACATGGATATATATTGCAAGCAAATTGTAATTAAATGTCGAAAATTATAAAAGAAATTAGAGTTTTTAATATATACATATGCGTGTGTATGTGTATTAAAATCTATACACATAAGAATTTATAGGAATAATATAGAATAATATAAATAATATATATAATACTTGAAAAAATTAATTCTTTTATTAATATATAAAAAAAAAATCTATCTAAAATAATTGTTTTGTCAAATAGGACAATTCAAATGTTATAGTTGCTTCATCAACGGAAATTTATTATGATCTTATAAAAAGTCTGAACAAAATATTTGCGTTAAAAAAATAATCATTAAAATTTATATATATTTTAATATTAATAATTTTTATTTAACGCAAAATTATTATAATATAATTATAAATTGTAAAAATGCAACAATCTTCAAAATATATACCTATCATTTTCCTTAATGTTGAGCTCATTATCCAGTAGGATTGCTTTCAATGCCTCAATCTCATCTGTAACTCTGTAAAAATCATAAATATAAAAATAATTATATTTGTTTATAATCTTAATTTAGAATGATTAAATCAGTTGACCAAATTTGTTGTTAGAGAAAATTATACATGAGTTAAAGCGTCATACAACTTTAGATTTATAAAAGTATACATATTTATTTATGTATACTTTTATTTAGAATTTAGATAAAGAAATTAAGCTGTTGACTGATATATATGTTTTTCCTATTTTTCATTTCTCATATATACAATACTTAAATATATATTTGCGTATAATATTATTAAAATAAATTTATGTTAGTAGAAAAATAATTATTAGAAAAGATAGCGATAGAATAATTATACTAACAACTAATCTGTACAAACTTATGTTGCAGGCCGATATGTGGACATGAAGAGACTAGAAGGAAAAGCCGATAGGATACGACCTAAGGGGTGCTTCGACAATATTTTTCGGTAAGACCGAGATGTGAGAGACTCGGTCGGAGAGCAACGGCGTCACGAATTTCAGAGTCAATCACGAATCGCTTTACGCCAATTATTTATTGGAGATCGTCTCCGACGATAATTACCGTTCATCCACCATCGCGTCCGACATTATTCCTCATCGGATGGATATCGCCGAATAAACCGCGTCTCTTCGAAGAGCGATTCTTTGTCGCGAATAACGCCACTCGCTCCGCGAGAGCGTCAAATAAATGTACGTCAATAGTCAATATTGAAATCTTTCTGCTAGCACAGCCGACCGCGAGCAGATCCGATTGGCGGATCCGTCGATCGCTCGTTCGCCAATCGTCGCTCACTCGACGATGGGTAATAGCCAATGGCAAAGCGCCGTTTACCGCGCACTCTACATCTGTCGCACGACGAGTTTATCGAATGCGCCGATTGGCTATCAAATAAGGAATTTCTATGGTTCTCTCATAGCAGCCAATCAGCGCGTTCGACAAAGCTTGCTGTACGACAAATGTAATACGGCCCTAAGTCTATAAGTGTCACGTGATCATGTAGTGGGAGAATAGCGCAAAAGAAGAATTCCAGATTTCAATTCACAATGGTCTAGTTTTCACCGAAATATTAATTCGCATCTAGTGCAGCGTAGAACCAAATTTAAGTCGATGGAAACACGACTGACTGCGTTCATTTCACTCCCATTTCGATCTACAAGCTTTGTCGGACTGGCAGCGAATTGACACGAAAATTAGTCGGTGGAAACGGTTGAGACTAAATGGTGCCAACTTTTATTTTTCATTATTTTATAACCATCAATATATATAATCGATATATAATCTATATATATCGATGTTCGTAACAGTTATCGTTTGTTCGTATTAATTATCAAAACGGAAAATTAACAAAAAGATTGTCAAGGATTATGTTTATTTACATTCACAAGCAAAAGTTAAGTTGGTTCTACTGAAATATCAATTTTTCTCGCTTCTATTCTACTTTCAGTGGAAACAGTACATTAAATTTGATGCGCACCGAAACAGAATCGGATTGACGACTTCGGTGGAAACTAGACCAATGACACAAAAGACACAAGTCTGTTCCAGAATAAAGAGAAGGCAATTCTAAGAATATAGTTAGGGGTTCTATTAATGTTAAGTATTTCAATAAAATGCCTACATATATATTTTTCTGTGAAGTACAATTTTATTGAAAAGTTTCTATTTATTCTGTGATATATACAAGACTCGAATTCGAATTTAACATATTTTACTTGAAAGGTGCGATAGATCATAAAATAGCTGCGCGTGTTTTATGTATTTACTACTTTATATATATGATCTATTAATCGTGATTTTTATATGTAAGACATTGTATTAAAGGACAATATATCGTTAAAATTAAATATAAAAGGTTGACAGCGTGAAATATAATCTTGCTCATCTCATTCTGTTCAGCGGTAACAATTTTTATTATATTCAAACATGATCGCGGTATGTGAAATGCGGAACTGAATATAAAGCACACATCGATTATTCAGAGCAACCGTGCTATAGATATTTCAAGACGAATGAATAATATAAACATAACTTGAATACTCTATTATATTCTACTCGTTATTAAAATGACACATACAAGTATATTATACTTGTACATCTTTTAATTTTCTTCCATGTCTATGACCCGTATCCCACCGGCCGGTGTACATACGATTATTTTCTCTGTCCACCATAAGACCTTTACCGTGTCGAAAACCGTCCATAAAATTACCCTCATACCAACAATTATTATTCCACTCTAGGAAACCTCTCCCTTGAATCTTATTATGCTCAAACTGACCCTGTATAATTTTCTCTCATTTTTATTTCTATTAATTTTCAAAATTCTTAACGTTAATAAATTATTAACGTGAATTAATATTATATTTCGGGATAAAAAAAGATATGTGATGTCAATTCAATTTTAAAACGTCAACTCGAATACATAAAACAGAAATTTTAAGAAATATACTAAAAACTTATATTTTATTAAATATATATAATTATATAATTTTCGAAGTTTTATATTTATACGTAATTTTTATTGAGTAGGTAGATACATATTTTCTCGATACCTTATAGTGGACACCATTGTGCCATCTGTATGTCCCTTCGCCTTCCATCATCTTCCTACTGATGCGACCGCGATAAAAATTTTTGTTATAAAATTTTATATTTGCAAATTCATCTGGTAATGAAAGTTTCCAGGACGGAATGGATATTTTATCTTTTTCTTTCTCTTCTTCCTTAATGATTGAATTATCGCTTTTGTCATCCATTTCTTCGTTTTTTTCAATAATTTCAGCATCATTTTTGTCCAATTTCTTTACGAGCGGTTTTTTCAAAAAATATCCATTCCATCTATATGTATGTTTTGATCAGATTAAATCAATAATACAATATATATACATCATGAAAAATTTTTATTGCTTTAAATTAGTATAATTACTTGGTAACCAGAATCGGAAGTATGTCATTGTACATTGAATAAACAAACTCTTCTTTAGCTGTATATTTGCGACGTTTCTCAGCCAATATATCCTCAAAGGATAATTTCTCCTCCGCAATTTTATCAGTTTCTATTGAGAATACTTCTTTCTCTTCATGCAAATCTTCCGCATTGTGTCTTTCATCTTCAGTTTCATCACGGGGAACTAAAAATTCCGTTCTCTTTCTACATTTACGTAAAATCTCTTCTTGCAACGCTTTCATGTTCAATTCTCTTATTTCATATTCCATATTATCGCGTTCAATTATTAATGTGTAATAATATTTAATATTTATTGCGTTATTAACATATATATATATATATATATATATATATATATATATATATATATATATATGTGTGTGTTAATATGCAAATTTCTATTTATTTAGTAACAATATGAATTTGCTCTTATTAAAAAATTATGAAATAAACGAGAGAAAAAGAGATGAAAAATATTTGTGCAAATGTAGATGATATATAAAACATTATGTTCACATGTGTGTGTTTAGGTGTGACAGTCGGAAAATGACGCATAAAAAGCGAGTTGTTGAATTAAATTATTATGTCTTTATAGATGTTTAGTGTAAAAGTTACTTAATTATTATTGATTAATAATCTCTTTTTACATTTGATTTACGAAAAAAAGATATCTATATATGATATAAAATGCTGAAAAAGAAGGTTAATGTAGACTGTATTGATAATTCTCAAACAGATATTTTAGAGATATTAATTTTATCTTTTAAAACATTTTAAAATTTTAATTATCTCTTATAATAATTTTTCTATATATTTTATAAATAAATCTTATATTTATATAATATTATAGTACTGGTAAATTTTTTTGAGCTATAAACTATATTGCATCCTTATTAGAAATTTTGCAAACTTTTGGTTTTTTTTTTTAAGTTTTCGTACTAATAATTCTTTTTTAATTTCTAAATTTTTTTCTAATTTCTTTAATTACAGTTTATATCTTGCAATGATGGAAACGAGGATGTTGAACCTATCGTTTTCCACGTTCCAGCGGTGTATAGCGATAAAGTCAAGATTCACGATTGGTAAATATTGCGACATTTTTTAAAATTTCTATTAAAAAAAAATATGATTCATTACTTACAAGTTGCATAAAGATAAACACGGGAAATGGAGCATGTAGAATTATTTAATCTTGCTGTATGACATTCCTTTTCTATCTAACGTACATTTTGAAAATACAGTGTGGAGAGATTCTTGTAATATAAATTTTAATTTTCTTTTCTTGTTCTTTTCTTTTAAATGAAGAAAAAATCTTTTAGCTTCTTTTTTTATCTGACAATTTTTTCTATTATAAATTAAGTTTGTAAAGGTAACTGCGTATGCCGCTTGGATAAATATATCGCGATGGAAATCACATACACATCCAAGCATATCGCACATGCATTATAATGAAAATGAGGGGAAGTAGTTACGACAACACAGACGAAATCGAGTGCGATTGTTATTCGTAGCAACGCACTTTATTTCACGAATCTAACAAGAACACCCACATTTGTATTGCATATCATTATTTGACACAGTACCGGCAATAGTAAAATTTTAACTTATAATAGTTAGCATTGTCTGAAAAATGGCTTTGCATCGGGATCAATTTTTATTATTATCAGGAAGAATAAAGGAGTGAGTTTATTATTTAATCTAGTAATATTCAGAATGAAATGCTAAACGCATTAAATTATATGTCATAGTTTTATTTGAATTCTCTGGGATATTAGTTAATAAATACAAATTTATTATATAATAGCGTATAAAAATTTCAGTCGACATCGAAACAAATCATAAAATTTCTTTCTCAATAATTTCGCTAAAATTATCGATTAACAGGCAGGTAAAGATGTTGTCCGAGCCCAGAGACAATGCGGATATATTTCCACCGAAGGGAAATCTTCACAAATCCTCGTATCGAAGACTTGGTCCAGAAGATGAAGGCACTGGGATTTCGGAGACACATGCCATGTTGTCGCAAATCGAGATGAGAGACGAGTACAAGCCGATTACTTATCCGCGACGCAGTTTACTCACAATGCAATCGTTAGCTTCGGCGAAGTATGTATTCAATATTTATGTTTAGAAAGTATCGGACGAACTGAAAAGATTTCTCTCGGAATTTAAAAATATATATTACTTCGGAATTATAAGAGGAGATAAATAGTATGAGAAGTTGCTGTCTATTTCTAAGAGAAAAGCAAAAAGTCCCCGCATACAAGGACTATCCATAAAGAAACCGAACTTAAAGAAGAAAAAAAAGCGTTTGAATGCGATGACGTAAGACCATCTGCCTTGTGGCACTGTGCAGTGGGATTGTTTAGTAACTTTCTCACACGAGCATAACGTTATCGTTCTTATGTTCTTTACGTTTTATAGTGATTTGAATGAGGTTGTGTTCGTTATTTGTGGCGATTTGTTTTTTAGATTTTCTTGCAGAATTTGAGAGAAGCAGTGAGAGAGAGGGGGTTGAATAACAATCGTCATCTATTTTGCCAAAAACTCGTTAATAAGGAACAACGTGTGTGCGGACGCATTGTCATGATGCAGCATCGATGAATTGCTGGCCCACGCTTCCCGCTGCTTCTTTCTATGACTCTCTCAAACACTGTACGAAAAAAGGCCACGTCTAGAAACTCGTCATGGACAATCTCATTTAAATCTTCGTAAAACATAAACTAAGAACGATAGCATTATGCTTGTGGTATGAGAAAGTTGCTAAAGAATCCCACTACAGAGTGCCACAAGATCCTCCTATGTCAACGCATTCGGGCACTTTTTTTCTCTTTAATATTATTAGCTATAACTCAATATTTCAATTGTCTGTTTTTTATTTGTTATACATTTGTGTGAATATTTTACATGTGTCTTAAAAGATTTAGAAAAGGACATATTTATAGGTAATCTACACAAATTTCTTTCACATACGCATAATCATCAAACATCACAAGCTGCAGTTTATTTTAGTAATTAATTAAATAATATTATTAATAATTAAATTAATTTATTATTAAATAATTAAATATCATTACAAATTAAAACGATGGTAGAGTGTGATGTAACGTTTTCTAGACAGGATTACGAGAAAAAGGAATTAAAATTAACCGACATTCTGCTGGATCCCATAGCGATTTGTCAGATAGATTATCACACTAGTATGAACAGAGATTATCGTTCGCCTTATCCTTTGAAAACGAAGCCACCATCTTCGCCACCGCCACCGGAACCGTGGCTATTAAATCGACGTACCATTGGTTATAGTCCTCAAGATTTGGAGAATCGTTGCGGATACCACACATTTTTAGACGACGACATGAATCTTCATCAGACAATAGCAGAATTAAAAAGGAGCAGGGGCAGATTATACAAGATTCGATGATAAATAATAAACAACAGCAAAATTTCATTGATGACTGATAAATTAAACATATTGTATAAATATATATAATTTTTACTCATTGTTTTATCAAATGGACTTACATCACAACCAATATAATCTTCAAACTAAACGAAAAAGTACTATCCATTAGAAAATTATCTTACGTGTTTGAATAGATATAAGAATATTTTGAATAAACTGAGAACATATGAATAATATGCAAAATGAACAATATGATTTTTTCTTTATTGTTCAGAAAAATAAAATGTTTAAGAATTAACAAAATATATATTTTTCTTTTTTATCGAGAGCTGATTTTTATTCTTGCTCGTCATCACAATCAGACCTAATATATTTTATTTAAAACAACAAAGGAAGATAGAACTGAATGATTTATAATTAATTTTTTAATAATCCCTATATAATTTTTTTCTTTTTACAGATTGTTTACGCGGAGAATTAGCCCTTTTTATAAAAAATTGAAGCATTATCTATGTAATGTTTTTTCTAAGGAGGACACAATTGCAAAATCATATCCAAAATAATCGTAATAATGTCACAAATTAGATTGCAGGTATTAAAAATAGCTTAATTTGTAGCGTAAAGCATCGAGCACAAAGAAACTGAAAAGAAGGTAAAATAACGAGATATGGTCGTGTAATAGCTGCAATGTAAAATATATTCTATCTACATTTTGGCACGAGAATATGTGCACAATCTACGATCTAGAGAGAATCCGACGTGATAGCGTTTTATTCGATATTTCTGCCGAATCGCGAATGTCCATACTCTTCGTCGTCGCCGTTGGACCGCTTGCCGAATCTCATGTGACCATAATCGTCTAGCTGCTGGCGTTTGCTGAATCGCAAATTGTCCTCGTCCTCGCCGACGAGATCCTCCACAAGATCCTTCACGAGACCTTCCACGGCATATCTGCGGTAAAACGCACATGAAATAGCAGGAATACTATGTACTGTTAATTTTTTTTAAATCCTCAAAAGTTTCATATCGACGAGAGTATTTATTTTTGTCTTTCTCCGAGATTTTATTTACATACATCTATTGTTATATATATTGTATAGTAATTACCCGTAGATATGTGGATGATTTTCTAAATTGCGATGAATGCCGGAGATCAATCTCGGAGCTGCTTTACATTTTCCGCAGAGCAGCCATACGACTGCGATCGTGCAAGATAGTGCAAAAGTCAGATTCATGTCTGTAATTATTTAATAATTTTCTGTTTCATCATAAAGATACATCGTCAAGATGTATACATAATATATATGTATATTTTCATCATAGAAATAATGTAATCATATAAGTTTACAAGTCGAACTATTGCTTCCTATTTTCTATAATTTTCTAATAATCAATTGCTTTTAATTAGCATATTCAACTAATTGAATTATGGTTCAAAAGTATTAAAGGAGCACAAAATTTTGTAAATGCATTGTACCTTCGTTAAAAAAATTATGTTTTGCGTGCTACATACACATACATACACATAAAAAAATATTAATATACCTAGATATGTAGAAATACAGTTACGTGTACAATGAAAGATTTATAATTTTTGTCCCAGATACAAATACAATTACAAATATCAAAAGAAATTAATTCTCAAGCTTCAATATCGAATATTTTACCGACAATCTTTTCTTTCTTTTTCAGGAAAATTGTTCGCGGAAGCATTTAAGTTTTATAGAGTTCAGATATTTCGGTATCTAAAAAAAAAAAAAAAAAATGTGTAACTTGCAAAAAATTTTACTGACAATGAGAAAGAATTACATTTTCAATTTAACGGAAGAAGCTGCTATTCAATTCTGGGGCACTGAATACACACAATAATAAGCGTTCTGCCGTGCTTATTACGACAGGACAAAATTAATAAGAAGAAATTGTAACATACAAAAGGCAACAGATGAGGCAGATAATAAATTTACAAAAACCGTTTAATTTATAAAAAAAGATACATATAATATACATATTAATCGCGAGAATCGTGCGCGACGAGATCTTTCAAATTGGTCAAAAAAGCCGTAACCGAATAAATTTCCCGGAATATCCTTATCTTCGCTTACCTGCGTGTATCGGTCGTCGGAAAAATCGGCGATGGAATGTACGGTTCACGCGGCGGTGGCTTTTTATATCGCGGCCAACTATGCGTTTATCCCCCCAGTTGGAAAAGCGACGCGGTGGTGAAAAAAGTACGACGGCGTTGAATTTTAATTCACGCAACACCGCGCTGATAAACAATTTTCTTCTTTCAGAAGAACATCACGCCTCCGCCACTCAATATTCCGCGATGTTCCGCGCGTCGGTGATTGGCAGGGCACCGGCTGAACCGATTACCGATGTCACGTTGCGGCTCTTTTGTTTCCTTTCTGGCGGAGAAAATCGGACATTAAAATCCTCCCTTTCTTTCTCTCTCTCTTTCTCTTTTTCTCCAACGAAAGGAGAGTAGGCAGTGCGAGTTGATAAATAACAATGCGAACAATTATGGCCACCTGTCGATTTCGCGCAATCATTTTTCTCAATTGCTTAATTAAAAAGTCAAGACGCTGACGAGGAACAAACAATATTTCGCGCACAATTGGTGTTAATTAGTGAAATAAAATACAATATTTTTCGAAAGAGTTTTACTTTATGGTGCGTGCTTTAATAAGAATTTTAGTTATTGTTCTGATAAGCAGTTCAACTAAGAGGACATATCTTCTTTATTTAAGAAAAAACGTCATCATCTACAAACTAATTTCGCTTTTAATTACATTATCTTTTAATTTATTGCAAAAATATCGAGGAGATTTCTTTGAATTCTTATTGAATTTCTTATTAAATTTTTTTTGTGCATTATCTCAGTCGAACTTAAAATTATAATTCTTCAAAAGTAGAGCTTCTTGAAAAAACTTGAGAAATACTAGTCTTTATTTTATTTCTGTTTGCTTCTCTTTGAAACTTTATCTATCAATAGTCATTGTGTAGAATCAATTTTTTTCTTTAACTAGATTTCCAGTGAGCACAATATATAACTGTTATATATATATATATATATATATTTAACATGCAGATTACATAAATACATGTAACTTACATGTTTATTATCAATAGTTTTAGAGAGCAAGTAAGTAAAAATAAAAAGCTTTCAAAACAAAATAACTTTCTAAATTGACAACAAATCTTTTCTTTTTTTTCGTTTAATCTACAGATTTTATTTTAATTCTTACATTCTCTCAATCGCTCGATTAATTTTTAAATCTTATTTCTAAACCTGTAATGAAATATGGAAATAATAAATTATTTTATCATCTCTCGATGTCGAGGAAGCATATCTTAACATAATCGTCGAGTTATATTCCAAGTAACAGCATATGATGAAAGCATTGTACATCCTCACGAGGTCACGGCAACAATTATCAATGGCTTCCCCTCGTTTGCAGTGCTTCCTCTATTAATTCTATAAAACGGTTTATCCTTCGAGTCGAACCTTTTTCTCAGTCGTAGAATTGCCGTTCGATTATCAACAATTTGTCGAATGATCCTGTAAGATTTCTCCAATTCTTGTCATCGTTTGCGACATCAATATGACGGAGGACAAAAAGACGATGATTCAGAAAGGTCTATCAGAATGGTGGAGCGAAGAGACAGAGTACGTGCTCCAAAGGATCGAGAGATGGACAACCTTTGTACGTGGTTACAATCGTCTTCGATCGCAGAGGTGAGAAAGAGAGAAAAAAAGAACGCAAACTACTACATATAAATAAATAAATAAAACATAAATGAAAAATATTTGCACAAAGTAACAAGTATTGAAATGAACCAGGTGGTCCGAAAGAACGCCGCGAAACACCTCGAACGCTTCTTTTGATGAAGCCACGCCGCAATTTTACAGTCTCAAATGGTACAGATGGAAATCACGTCCGGAGGAAATTAAGATTAATTGCTGCGGCGGAACGTTTAACTATCAGTCGAACAGCGAGCTAGAGAGCAATTGTCTGGAAACTTATCGGTACGATCACAGTATCTACTTCAAAACTATCGGTGACATTAGAAACGACAAAAGAAATGTCATCAAGGATCTAGATCAGGATAGAATATCTATTAGCAGCGAGGAGATGGTGGAGTGGGATGTCAGCTCGCTCGTTGATCTAATGATTGCTAACAAACCGATCTCTGAAGAAACTTGTAACAATAATCGTCCGGATGAGCCGCATGCTTCGGACACCGTTACTGAACAGGAAAAGAATGGAGCGATGCAAAACGCCTGGCCAATCATAGATCTGTCGAAACTCAATCTAAGTTTGATGGACAATCGAAAAAGAGACAAACAGCTTCTTTATCTAGTTAATCGAGATAATCGTGAAAGAGATGAGAAACAGCACGAAAATAACAACATGAACAATCCAGATAAAGCGGATAAGGGGGATTGGGAGAATGAATCGAAAAATTACGAGAGGATGAAAAAATTTCCGTCGTTTCGAAAAACTGGACGATCATCTGCGCGAAGATCACCAATCATCGGTGAAAACAATGTCGTTTGGCCGGGAGTCCTTTTGAATTACAACAACAACTTCGACGTCGCCGGCATGTCTGCAAGATTAAAGTAAAAATTAAAGTAAAACACATCGAGCGTAAAAAAATACGTAAGTATAAGTGTTAATGCATAAGTGTTTTGATCGATGAATCGATAAAAAGTATAGAAATCTATAATATGGCAAACTAATTATTCTATGTATTTTATTAATAGAAAGGCTTATATGCTTTCTTTCTGCATCAGCGTGTGATTCGTGCGCACGAAACTCTGCTTGTCGAACAATGCTTTCATTCTGAAGTTTTCTTTTTTTCTTTCCCGCTCTTCTAATACATATCGTTACGTGCTTTCACATTTGGCTTCTCATTTTAACGCGATTAAATGATCATATGATAAATATGAGTAATGAAAGAGTAATGTAAGAACAAAGAAAGAAAAAGAGAAAATAACTGTTTGACAAAATGAATAAAATTACATTACAGCTCTTTTTGTAGTAAATATTAGATCTGAATTGCAAGGAGAAGAAGGGATATCTTTCGCTTTTATTTTGGGAAAAGATTTTTTTTCTTATAAGCAGATGTTGCAGTAATTATATCTTTTTTTTCGTTTACCAGAATATCCATGTTGCAAGTTATTAAAATGGATGCGAAATTATATAATAGCATTAAAAACAAATGCATGTAATGTCTTGCCGAAAAGAATTGTATACATATACAAGATCTAATATAAATATGTATATTTTATTTTATGAAAAATATATATGTATTTTTAGTATTGTATCTCGAAATTAAATATACAATATTTTGCGACGGTTTTTCTCTCTCAAATCATTTATATTTATTCATAATATAATACTGCTCATTCTTGCGTAATGTGTTTGTCATCTTCTCTATTAATGAAATTAATACTGATTCGTAAGCATATATGTAATCAATATTTTGTATTGAAATAAGAATATCTTCTTACATATATATTATTTAAGACAATATAATAAAACTTGTAATGTTTGTTCACTAATACAATCTTCTGATCTCAATTATGTGAAAAATATTAAAAATAAATTGCAAATGAGAAAAGACTTGCATCGACAACCCTCTCTAAAATGCTTTATATCTGTATATTTTTTCTCTTTTTCTCATTTATTATATATTATAGTGTTATATTAGATAATTGCGTCATCTGTAAAATGTCAGTATATCGGGAGTTTATTTGATAAAAGAACTGTGTTTAAAAAAATTTTACAATTTTTATTTCTATGATGTAAAAATTCAAAAAACGTCAAAAGAATGTCTCAAAATCTTTTTGGTCTCTTTTACAGATATTTATCTGTAAAAGATGAATGGCTACTGTATATTTATATGATCTGCGATATCACTGAAAAAGTTATTCCTATAAAGGAAATTATATAGGATCTGTTCTTTATATAGCTGAACTGGCTGCACAAGTTCAGAGCTTATCTTTCTTCTTGTAATGTGGAGAGAAAAAGATAAACTCTGAACCAGTGCAGCCAGTTCGGCCTATAAAGAACAGATTTATAATTTATAATCGATATCAACATAACATTCAATCCTTCAACAAAAGTGATGTCTGACAATGAGAGAAACATGTCTCTCTCCCCCTACCTCTGGCTCTCTCTCTCTCTCTCTCTCTCTCTCTCTCTTGATGCTTTCACTACGATACGCATCTGACATCTCTCTAATGATAAGTCCGCGACACACTCTCTCTCGTTATATGAAGAATTTATTCCGATAAAGGGAGTTTCCGTTTCCACCATGGTCATAACGTTCTCGCGGGATAGCGCGCATGCACCAACCGAGAGAGGGGCGGAAGCCACGCATGCAACGCGTAATAAGTGTGCTCGCGAATCCTGTCGCGAATCGATCGTGTGCAAGCTCCACTCTCGCGGCTTAAGTAGAGCACTTTACGATAGTACGTAATAACTCAAATAAAGGCTTTCATCGACGAGAGCAACGGAGGAACAAATATCAAGATGAGCAAGCGATTAGAGACCGTGGCCACGATGACCTGCATGAAGACCCTGCTGATGCTTTTTAATTTCATTTTCTGGGTAAGCCAAGCTCACCCCCTTTTCCACCGGTGATTAACACATTGCCTTTATAACCCCCCTTGCCATGCACCTTGGTCCAACTGTTGCGCAATTGATCGCAATCCTCCTTGTAATACCGGTCAAATCTATAGCTACTCGCCGCAGGATGAAACATGTAATAATGACGTAACGATCCAGTACTATCTTATTGTTAAACTTCTTAATTAAAATAGAGTACATCAGATAACTGGCGAATGAGTATGAGATAGTAAATAAATATATTGACGTGTTATCTTGTATATGTCCATATATATTTTACTAATATTTAGAATGTAAAATTTAGAATAGAATTCAGTATATATCTATAAAAAAAAAAAAAAAAAAAAAAAAATATATATATATATATATCTTTCCGAATGTATAT
This sequence comes from Polyergus mexicanus, assembly GCF_030449975.1. Taxonomy (NCBI): domain Eukaryota; kingdom Metazoa; phylum Arthropoda; class Insecta; order Hymenoptera; family Formicidae; genus Polyergus; species Polyergus mexicanus. Next base: position 4,092,456 of record NW_027223324.1, read on the forward strand.
TTTTTTAATTCATTGAAAGTTTCGATAGCTGTTATAGTATATATTTTTATCGTCCATACTTTGAATCCTTAAATCACTTGCGAAATTTCAACGAATTATCTGAAAATCGCGCGTCACATACGAATGTGACTCTGTTATTATCAACACACTTCTAATACTAGTGACCATAACTTGTTTGAATATAAAGATAGTAAATAGTCTTGTCAATGAACGGATTATTGAATAATTCATGCCATTTTTTCTCACAATACTACCTCAATCTCTAAACTGACACTTTCCTAAATTATCTGTCACAAATAACATATATTACATATGCTTATCTGTACAATATATTATGCTCCAATAGAAAAGATATTGAAAACTTTTTTTCTTTAACTTTATTATATGATGTATTGCGTGCGCGCGCGGGTGTGTTATTACATAATTTACATATTTATTAAAGATGTAAACTTTTGAAGTTCGAAGGAATTTCGAACCCCAATGAGACAATTTGTAAGGAGTTAAATGAAAATTTGTAAAGATACTCAGACAAAGCACAAGAAGGCCAAAAGACATCTTAAACATGTCTAAAGGACGATAAGATGTCTTTAAGTCCTCTTTTAGAAACATATGCTATCTGGGTAACTTATTCAAAGTAAATTATTCAAGAGACGCATAATTCAAATGATTTTTTAAATTTTAATGTCGCTTGTATTTGTACAGGCGTCCGGGGTGTTGATGTTATGCATCGGCATATGGATGCGCATCCAGTTGCGGGATTACATGAATATGAACGTGCAGGGCAGCGGGACAGCCCTGTTAGCGCTCGCATGCTTGGGCGCGGTGTTAGCGGTAGCGGCGGTTCTCGCCTGTTGCTGCACCGCGCGAGGTCATCCCGCTCTACTATATCTGGTAAATACAATATACAATCTATAAAAATATAGGATACAATACGCTCTATATAATTCGCGATGAAACTTTATTGTAACTTTATGATACGCGCTTGAAGAAGAACCAGGATACGCGCATACATGTATATGTATATAGAATACTGGCGCAAATTATAGATCATTTAAAGTGAACTCTTGGGTCCCTTGGGAGTCCCTTAGGATGAAGTTACGAATCGATACTCGACATAATTATCATCGTATGAGAAATATAATGATTCCCCGATGCACATGATAAGTATCCTAATACTAAAATTAAGAAATTTACAAAAGTTGATCAGTCTGTCTTCTGAGAGGCTCAGATAAGAGAAGAGTAGCTTGTTAACACTGAGTATATTTGTCATTCGTAAAATAAATTGTATGTCATGGAATTATTATTATAAAGAAGAAAGAGAGAGAAAGATTAAATAATATTTTCGCGATTTTTAGAATATAAGATTTTTACATTAAAATTAAGTATTTTTAAATAAAAATTCTTTTGGTAAAATGTGAACAGAATTTTAAAAGAAGTTTACGCGAACAATTATTTTATAGTAATTATATATGCATATTATTAGGGCCGATCTCATTGATTTCAATGATCTTGACATACATTGTCAAGGACACGACCCTGAGTAGCTTTCAAAAGGTTTTAGCCATCGCTCATTGTTTATTAAAAAGTTATTAACAAATTAAGTTTAACGAATGAAATCTAATTGTTTGACACCATGTACATTTAAGAAGGAATATCATATAATACATATAATATCATTCAATGCACTGTATTTGTTTATATTATTCATAAGTAAATCTACTACAAATACGTATTAAAACATAGTAAATCTTCTCTGCTCACGTGTCAACTTAAAAAAAAAGAAGTATTTTATAGTTTCACTTTATAATACACACACACACACACACACACACACACACACACACACACACATTTCATTTTGTGCTATATTGTGTGTATGTGTATACTTCTTAATATTAATGTTAGAAAATTACATTCTACTCGTTAAACTTATTTTGTTAATAACTTTTTAATAAACAACAAACGGTTAAAACTTTTTGAAAGTTACTCAGGGTCGTGTTCTTGACAACATATATCAAGGTCATTGAAATCGGTGAAATTGGTCCTAATATGCATAATTATTTATTTTATTTATGCAGTTTATAAATAGTTGAAGAATAAATATGTCGAAATAAAAATTTTTTCTCTTTCTTTTTCTTATAGAGAAGTGAAAATTCCCTTTGACATTATTATTACCATATAAGAAATAATTATTCTGTTCTCTACGTTTCTTAGTATGGCGCGTTCCTAGCCGTTGTCGCATTACTGGAACTTGGTGCAGGTGCGTCGGTTTACGCTTATCGTACAAACTTGAATGAAGGATTTGATCAAAGTCTAAACCAAAGCATGGAAGCCTATGGACAGGATCATTCCATGAGCAGTTACTTAGACAGTATGCAATCAACCGTGAGTATTATCTTTCTCTACAGTATTCCATTTATGTTCACACAATTTGATTATTCTTATTATTTTAATAATAGAACTTTGATCATCCAAATTTTTATTGAAATTCAGATAACAGTTCAACAAAATAGAAAGAAACGATCAAAAGATTGTTCATTCCTTGTAATCTTTTTGTTGCTCGATATTATTTAGGTTCTTCTAAATGCCATCTCAATATCCTTGTACCATAAGTATCACGTCATAATATAATATTGAGAAAAATCGAGATTAAAGTTGTAAAAAAGAATAATAAAATTAACGCTAATTATAGCTAAATATTTAATATGTTTTTATTTCGCTCACAAAATTGTTAGAACTTTCATTTTTTGTAAGAAATTTGTTGTGAAGATTAAACTAAATAATATTTTCACATAATCAGATAAAGTCCATTACATCACACACAGGAAAGTACAATATATTATAATTAATTTTAATAACTATTTTATTACAAAATTAATAAAAAACATTTCAGATTTTTCGTAATGAGACATTTACATATATCTATTATTCCTTTCTCCAATTGCTTATTAATCTTTAATTAGAGCCATGCATTTAGCGTGAAACTACGAGGGAAATGATTGCTCCCTTTCTTGACTTTCAAAAAAAGTTATTTTTTATTGAACTGTCGAAATTTTTATTGTGTATATATCGTATTGTATATTCTGAAAATATTTTAATTAACTGATTACAGTTGCATTGCTGCGGTAATCGTGGATACGCCGATTGGCGCAATTTGAATTCACCAAAGGAAATTCCCCTATCTTGCTGCAAGATACCCGAGGATAAGTGCGAGCCGAACGACGTAGAACAAATTTATACCGATGTACGTAGGTGATAAATTTCTTTTTGTTTTTTAATTGTCTAAGTTCTTGCAAATCTTGCTGTTATTTTTACCGTGCATTCGACGGAATAATTAGAATACAAAATAACGGACCATCAAATTAGACCATCAAATTCCATGTTTGATTAATTTCAGCAATTATGACAATTATGACAGAATTACGACACTAAGAATTAGAAGAAAAAAAAAAGAATATGGAAACGCGTAGGCTAAAAATCTGTTTTCTTCGACTTTCGGTTTTTTCAGTTTTTGGTATTTTTTAAATTTCATTTTCAATTCTTTTTTGTTTTCAGGGATGCTACAGTCGCGTGCTAGATTTCATAAACAGCAACATCGGTCTGGTAGCCGGTACAGCGATCGGCGTAGCCTTTTTCCCGTTAGTGGGCATCTTCTTGGCGTGCTGCTTAGCCAGCAACATCAACAAGGCCGAGTACGAACAAGTCGCTTAGGCACGGCATTCGCGCAAGCAGCAACGACGGTTCTATCAGGAAACAAAAAAACTCGCGTCGCTAGTGACAACAGCGAACGTACACGATTTCAACACTGGAGCACGAAACTGATTTCGATCGAGGTAAGCGCGCATTTTGCCCCACTTCGAGATTTTAATCGAAGACTCTGCAGCATAAATTAGATAAAAGTCTGCGGTATAAGGTACGCATCTTTAAGTTAATGAAATCAAGTCAATCTGAAAAAATGGACCTTGCATACCAAATTATAAAATTACATTATTTCTCATCGATGAATCCTTTAATTCTTATTCAAGCGCTCAATTTGATGATCAATGTCGAAATTTGCGCTCGTGTTTCATGGGACTATTCCGATCAAAATCATTAATAATTAATTAATATATAATATTATGTTAAGATATATAATAACTCTCTTTTGGATCTTGTATGAAAATTTCTTCGAATATACTTCATTAATATTTTAAAATTATATATATATGTGTGTATGTATAAATATATATGTATATATATACATACATACATACATACATACATACATACATACATACATACATACATAGTATACATAGAATGATTGCTTAAAAAATCTTCTAAACAAAGATTTTCTGTAAAGTTTCAACAATAAGTAGATAGAAGAACAAGGAAGCAGAAAGTATTAGAATAGGACGAAAGTTTCTTGTGTGTTTAAACTTTATTTTAAAATCGTGTATACTACGGTAATGAAAAATATATACCATGATTGTGTATTGTTCTGTCGTCGAAATATTTGACTATTCAATATCTCTTTCTATTTCCTTGCATAATTCTTGTCGAAGATTTGAGATTTGTATAACACTCTGTCATTCTATATTATATGCTGTAAGAGAGTGTTGTATGTAAAATACAAGAAGAAAATATCTTGTATGGAGAATATACATAATCTATTTATTATAGAAATATATAAATATATCCATGTGTATAGAGAGTGAGACACTTGACTCGGATCATTTCTATCAACTTTTCTATTTGACACATTAGAAAGAAGTCAGAACACGCGCAGAAATTGTTCGGTTTGGGGAAATCTTTATGTTACATGTGCCCTATATAATCAGATACTATCGTTTGATAATTATACAATAATATTTTATATAATATTAACAAAGATGCCAAATAAAAAAGTTAAACGAAAATAAGCGCAAGCGTTAAATGTCTCTAACTCTTTGCGTTATAAAATATATTATATATATAAAGAGAATACACATACATATACTCCACCATTATAAGATTAACATAAAAAAACGCAGAATTCTAATGTAAATCTTATTTATAAATATTCTTAAACTATTTAAATATCTCCACGCGATATTGAGGAAGCTGCGCAATCTCGCCACTGAATCGATATTCGATTGTTTACGGTTTACGTCATTCGCTATAGCTTTTATGTGTTACATTTACTGTATTCGCGGAATGCGTACACTTCGTACAAGTTCTGACGAGCCTTAAATAAAGATCAATGAAATATCATTTTCCCACTTATTGTCTAATAAAAATGAATTTTTGTATGTAGGAAACTATTATCTTTTGTTTTAGAATATTCTCTGCACATTTTACGTATGTTACTTTCCAATTTATATTTTTTACTTTGCATATTAAATCATTTTCTAACAGAATCAATTTTCTTGTATACAAAAATAATTTTCTCATAAATTTATATTATTTATATAGACATATATTTATAATTTTTTTCTAATAATTAATTATAAATTTATGTAATCATGTATAATCAAAAAATGTTATTCTTAAAATTTCGCCGTCCGGTAATGTATTAAATGCAATGAAAAACATCTACTACAATCAATTTTTTATTATAAATCATTCCTTATTTTTCTTTTATATTTTATTATATTATTTTATATAACAATTTTTTTTTTATTACATAAATTTACGTTTTAGAATATACTTTTAATATCACAAAAAGATTGTATTTAAATATATTATAGTTTATCAATTTTTGTCAACTCTCGCTTTTTCTATTTACTCGACCTCTTATTAGTTATTGTTCGGATTCTTCTTGTAAAAAATTTAATATAATATGTCTTTTTATTTAAATGTCACATTCATCTTTGATGTAAATACGTATTAATTTAAAATCACGAGGCTATCGGGAGTGAACTTCAAGCAACGAAGCGAAATATAGTGGAATTTATTTTACATCATCTAGTAACAAATTTGTAACCAATAGCAGTGAATTGCTTTGGTAGCACGCTGCGCATGAAAGGGTACTTTTATGTGATCTATGTTCTATGTGATCATGTCATCGCGTGTCGTGTAATGAATAATGAGTAATGAAAAAGTTCATGCGGAATGGGAAAGGTTTCACGTGAAATGTGAAATTATGTGATCGACCTCCAGGGTCCAGGTCTCAGACTACGTTCAGCTGTATAACGTGTGTAACTGTTTTCTACACAATTCGACACAGATTGATGGCAGAGAAATGATCATTTCGGCGCAATGATCGTCTCGATATGAGAAATCACATAAAATGGAGGATGATATTGATATTTATGCAGATTTACCGAGTTTCAATTTGAATCTTGATAAAAATGTGAGAATCATTTACGGTAATGTTGACCTCGATTAACATGATTTCCTTCTTATTACACACACACACACACACACACACACACACACACACACACACACACACACACACACACATGCACATAATATATATTAAGTTAATACTTCCATTGAAAGAGTAAAATTAATCCTTGATTAAACTTGAACCCAAGAAATTATTCGAGTATATATGATTGTATTACTATAATCTATAACATAATGTGTTTTTCCACCATTGAGATGTATTTGTATTTTAGCATCTCTTTAGGGGGGGGGGGCTATTATTTACTAAGAGTTGAACAAAGATAAAACGACGCTTGTGTGCACACGGGTGATATTTCCGAACGCAGTCTAGGATGATTGCGATTATGTTGATATTATTGTTTGTGTATAATCACGTTTATTACATTCATGTAGTATATCGTTTATTGCCAATGTAATGAAATACCTTTTTTCTACTACACAAATGGAACATTTTATCTTTCCACTCATTGATGCCTCATTTAAAATAGCTGTCTTTTCGTAATATTGTTACACAGAGAATGTGCATTTTTTAAATTTATATAGAAACTTGTTTTTTCTTGCGTTGAAGACTAACGATTCTGGAAGTAAATAATATTGGAGTTATACTGATATCTTATACAGTTTATGTGACGATGAATCTTGTGGAATCTAGCTTTGATGTAAAAATGTTCAACAAATTACAGCTGATTATATACATCTTCATAGATTTTTATATATATTAAAAAAAAAATTATATAGATCTGTATATTCTATTCGAATAGTATGAAAATTGTAGAATAATACTGGATTACAAAAATAATTTTTTTTATATAACATACAATATAAAATCAAATAATAAGTTAATGTTTTTGAATGTCTGTAAAGGATCAGCTTTGTAATTGCGAAAAGTTAAAGAAAGAACTTGGTTCACTCGAGAGTAAACTCGAAAATATTCAGAAGATCAAAGAAAAGTTGGAGAAAAATCTATCCTCTTTATTGAAAACTGCAAGGGCTGAGATTGCACGGAAGGACAAGATGATAAGTGATCTCAGAAAACGGTACAATGAATGCTGTACAAAAACTAAGTGATGTTGCAAAATTTCTTTCTAATGTCATCATAATGATTACAGATTGGACGATGTAACCTTTAGAAGAAATAATAAGGGTGAATCTTGGGATTTTTCTGCTAATAGATTATTGTATCAACAATATACAACAGTCGAAAAATATGACAACGCTCCTTTAATGCATTCGCAAGAGGATGAAACTATATTGCATGAAACTGAATTTCATCGCAACGAACATAAAAATAAAAAGCCACAATATAATGGCCAATTGCCCACAGTATTTGCAGAGAGATTACATAAAAGAATTATAAAAGATGAGAAAGAAGATGTAAAGATGCAAAGAACATCATGGAAGCTTGATATAGAAGCTAATTCAAAAGGGATCTCTGAAGAAAATATTGTGGAAAGTGATAAAGAGAATGGATCTCAATCTAGTATGAATAATAACGATAATGAATCTAATGCTATCACACGACACTCTCTCTCTGATTCAGGTAACATATGTGTATTATATAAGGTTAATAAAATTGTGATAAATGAATGAAACAATTTTCAAACTCTATATAATTATTTATATAAGATAAATATATAATATAAGAATTTCTTGACATATATGTGCTTCGAAATCAAAATATATATTGTACTTTTTAATTATATTTTTCTTAATGTTTGTATTTTATAAAAGATGCTTAAATTTTTGGGACAACCTAGTCAAATAAAAATAGATTTTTCTTTTTATTCTTAAAAATATAATTCAATAGAGTGCAATTGTTTACAGAAAATCCATGCAAAAAGAATTCGGGAAAGAGGTTAAATGAAGAAGATAATACATATGGGAATAAGCGTTTAAAGATAGATGATAATGAAGGCAAGACCACGACTGATGAAACTGATTACACTGTACGGTATAAATTGAAAGACAATCTTGTGCAATATGAGATGAAAGATAATCCTCCAAAGTTCGAGGATCGACTAAATGCCACCCATTCACTTAAAGAGGAAAAAATTTCATTCGACGAAGGTAGAGCCGTTTTGGAATATCAAGACACGGCAAAACAGAGTCGAGATTGCATAAATGGTTGGAAAGGGGAAGAGAAAAGTAATTTTCGGATTGCTTCGAATTGCATCCTGGATGAGCCCAGTAATGGCTACAAAAGCGGCTATAGATATAATCTGTCAAGAAGAAGTAATTATTCTAGAAACAGGAGTGACTACGACAGTTCGAGCAGTCACCGTTTGCGAGAAAAATCAAATAGGATGTATAGAAATAATAGGAAATACAATGATTATAAATACAATAATCAATATAGAACAAAAAAAGACTACAGATTAAAGAGGGACTATGAGAGCATGGAAAATGACAGTAAAACGATACATAGGAGTAGAGAACATAATGCGACGTGGGACAAATCCAGACATTTGTCGAGCGATGTCGAAGACAAAGAAGGAAATAGTTCGTACAAGAATAAGAGGTACCAGAATCGCAGAATAGAAGAAACAGCAACAAATATTTTGCACAACAAGAGCTTGCATGAAAGGGATAAAGCTAAGGTGGATATGAATTCTCGGGCGTCTTCTGGTCGTACAATTGTAAATAATATAGTGAATCATAAAGCTAAAAAGATCACTCAACAAGATAAGGCAAAGAACGAATCAAATATTAAACCTATAAATTCGATAGAAAGTACGTCGACGTATGTCGTAACGAAGGACTCGAGTAATCTGGAGGAAGGCGAAATTGTAGATAGTCCCAAGAAGAAAATTGATTCGGCGAAGATCTCTAAAGATCATAAAGTGATTGAAAATGATGTAAAAATTGTTCTAATTGACGATAAACATAAAGATGTCCCTGTGATTGCATCTATAATAGATGACAAATCGGTATCCTTTCACGACAATGTAATTACCGCAAAGCAATTAGATAACGTGACGGATATTAGTACAAAAGAAATTGAAACAGCATCATGTCCTGTGCAAACAGCTTTGAAAGGCCCTAAAGAGATAGCGGAATTAAATTTCTCTGGCAAAAATGATGCGATAATTGACGAGGTGTGGAATTGTAACAATGTCGAACATATATATAAATCTCAACGTAATGAGGATTTAACGGTTTTAACTACTTGTACTATCGAAACAATTGAACAGGTATGCGAGTCTCAATATAATGAGGATTTAATGGATTTGACTACTTATACTATTGGAACGATTAACCAGGTGTGCGATAGTAATGTTGACGATGATGGTAAAAGTCGCGCCGAAGAAGAATCGAAAATCTTTGTCACCGAAATACCTATTAAAATGGAGAAAATGATTGATTCTAATACCAAAAGTGTTACCGAAGTCAGAATAGACGATCCTAAGGTTGAAAGTGCCATTAACAAAGACAAAGTAAGTGATTGTAATACCGAAAGTCCTATTATAATTATAGAAACGAATAATAGCGATAATATTATTCGCGAAATTGATGATGAATTAAAAAGTTCCACTACTGAGATTGCCGAAAAAATCGAGATTGTATTTAATTGTGATATCGAGAATGGAGATGTAAGTCAAGTATCAATCGGAAGTGAGACTTCTCGATGGACATCAGGCAAAAGCAACGTTGAGATGTCGACCAACTTGTGTCTCAACGACCATAATTATGTTCAGAATCCTCCTGTCAACGCTTCTGATCTCAACGCTGTCCGAGAGTCGCCCGTGAATTCAGAATATTGCAAAACTGTGCCAGAAGCAGCAATGTTAAAAGAAACAAAAGCGAAAGAAAATATGGATGTTTCGGTCGATGTCAAGAAGACGATGTCGCCTATAGTGAAGAACAAGAAGAATCAACAGAGCAAAGGGATAGTGATTTCGCGTCGACGAAGAGCCGTGACGTTGAGCGACAGTAACGCGTCTATGACTGTCCTGATAAACACAAAAACGTCCTCTAACGTCATTAGCAATTGTAGCAACGAGTCAGTCTTGAAGCCGCGGGCCTGTAAAGCGTTGCGCACATGTAAATAATCGTAATTGTAAGATTCCTATGCTTATATAGAGTGTTAATAAAACTTTGAATATATAATAATATAAGTCTCAAGTAGGATCATGCAAGGGAACAATATGACATTTTTCACAATAGTTATTATCTTTAATCTTTTAGCTATGTAATCGTTTGATATCTTGGCACGAGGTGCAAGCACAAGATTAATGCAATTTGATGAAATGGAATAACGGGTCGTACAGATAAAAGTGAAGTCGGTGTTCTTGAGTCCCTCCTGTGAGTAATCTTTCGTTTTTATTTCGAAACATCTGTTATTTGAAACCGCGCCGAGGGGAGGGATTCACAACCCATTATAACTCGAGTCATCCATTCAAAATTCACCGAGCCGTTAAAAACAAAGATGGCAAAAGGTGGGAGCATGCTATATCGATTAGGGGAAGAGAAGCGGCGGCAGCGTCGTCCGTGTATCGATCAGAAAATAGCCGGCGCGATGACGCCGATGTACGCGCGCGTCGGTCGTTGACGTCATCGTCGGGGGGCATCTGCGGCGTCAGCCACAGAGGACGTCGGGACGACCCGCGCCATGGATGTTGCCGTTGCCGTCGCCGTCGTCGTCGTTACCGTCGCTGCCGCCTTCTAACAAACAATTCCGAGGAACGTACTTCGTTTCTTGCGGGCATGTGTTCCTAGACTATATTCTTTCCCTATCTCCTGTTTGTCTGTCTGTCTGTCTATCTCTGTCTCTCTGTCTCTTTCTTTCTTTCTCTTTCCGCCTCGACGACGAGGTACGATCTCGCGGGAACAAGATTCGTGCTTAATCACGGCTGTCCGCGCCGCGTTCGCTTCCGGTAATCGATCGGCGGCACTCGCGTACACACTGGGGCCATCAAAATGGGCTCTATAGTGCTCAAATCGCTCTCGGTACTGCTCGGAATATTCTTCGTCTTCGTCGGCACCATGAAGCTCACATCGCACATCAGCAAAGACCTGCACAAGGACTTGGTAAGTCTAGAGACCAATCCTCCTCGCTCGCACAACGCTTAGATTAGACGCACCATGATGATGAATGATGCGACCATTGTTTTGGTAATTTAAAAGTCGATAAAAAATGCGATGTTTATTGTTAAACTCCTATCAGTCGTTCGAGTTCGAGCTAGCGAAATTTATTGATGAATCTCGATAAAGCGCGCGATATGCGTGAGATTGATAAGATCAATGTTCGCTGTGCGATTCATTAAAATTGACAGCTAGTTAATCAAATGATGTTACATTTAACAAAATTGAAATTGATCGATGATAAATATTTGGTGAAACAAAAAAGGAGTTAGTCTTGTTAAGTATAATCTTAATATAATCCTAAATATAATCTTTAAATATAATGATATCTCATGTCAGTCATTGTTTTATACATGCTAAGTTAATGCTTTAATTAGCAAAAATGATAGAGCGAATTTGAAAGATCTCAAAATTGACAATACTCTCAATTGATCATACTCTCAAATGTTCATTCGATGATCCGTGATTGTCAAATTGACCGACGACCGAATTTGATTCGTTCGTAATAAGCTGCATAAATGTAACGCTCAATTAGTTAATTATTAACATTAATCGAGTAATTAAAATAATTATATAAATAATGGAAAAAATATTTGATTATATCTCTCTTTCGGATTGACAGACTGGATACCATTTGTCACTTGTATATATTCCCTGTCTCGCTTTCGCTTATGTAATTTCGCGGGACGTCGACTTATATACATTGGAGTCAGTACGAAAGTGGATACACACACACGCCGCGTTTATGCATACATCTATATCCTGTCTGTCACAGAGAGCCCGGCTTGATGTTATGTAACATTATTTGGTTATGGCAACATTTTTTCCCTTGCCAACTTAGAGCAACTCACGTTCCCACGTTCCCACGATATTCATTTCCACGTTTTTTAACGTCGCAAAGATAAAAAATCCAACGACAAATATGGAGTTTGAGCGAAAGAAGATAATTAATTAAGAAGATAGTTAATCTTTTCATGAAACGTCGATTAAATGTGTAAAATTTTAATTGGTAAAATATTCTCTGATGTTGTGCAAGCCCATGGAACGTCATCTATCTCCTATCCTACGAGAGTTTTGCCTGCGAATTGTAGAATAATTTATTTTAATTAAATTTTTTTTTTTTTTTTTTTTTAAAGAGAGTTAATAAAGTTACTTATTTTAATTTTTAGCGAGAATTTGTTTTAATTAGATATTATTAATAGGAAGCATGCGCGATTCGCTATTGAACTTCTCAATCTTAATCATCCTATACATATACACATTTATGTTTAAATTTAAAAATAGATGCTTCTACATCTTCTTTATAATAAAAAATATATTCTTGTTCTCTGTCATATATAAATATATATATTGTGTAAAAACAAAATTAAGAAAAAAAATTATAAAATTTAATTAGAAATAATAAAATTAGTTATTGCATTTAAAAAAAAAAAATTTTTTTTTTTTTTTTAACTTAAATTTGAATGGACTAACAGAATTCAGGTACTGTTTTAAAAATAAATTTTGCCATATACGAAAAAATTTAAAACAGATTCGGTATATAAGAATAAGATTTATATTAGAAATTATATCGGTTAATTAGCATACAATCAAGATTAAATTAGCGCTGTATTTTTTTATTGAATATTTTGATACTCTAGAAAAATCCGACAAAATGACTGCTCAATCTGTAATTGACATTCTGTAGATTAGCATAGCGTACTTATTATATTCTGATTTATTTTGCATCTGACTTATCATATTCTATTGATAATTATTTTTTACCAACACATTATTCTAAAGGATAATTAACATAATTGTGACAAAATCAAAGAAGATACTGTAATTAAAATTAATGGTATAAAAATAAAACGAGAAAAGATATACAGGGTGTCTGACAAGTAAGTGACCAAACGAAAGGTGGAGTTAAATTGGATCAAACTGAGTCGAAAAGTCCTGAACCATTTTTTTTTATAACGCTTAATAAAGAAGTTATTATTGAGTAAAGTCTGGCCGATCAGCGCCAACCTTTAGCCGGGCGCACGTCGGTGAGTCGCGCGCCGTGAACCGTGAAGTGTGCCCCTCCGCATACTATCAGGCGCGCGGTTCGCCGACGTGCGCCCGGCTAAAGGTCCGGCGCTGATTGACCAGACTGTACTCAATAATAACTTCTTTATTAAGCGTTATAAAAAAAATGGTTCAGTACTTTTCGACTCAGTGTGACCCAATCTATCTCCACCTTTTGTTTGGTCATTTACTTGTCGGACACCCTGTATATACGATTTGTAACATGAACGAATTAATGCAATGTCAAACATTAGATTTTGTGGTATCAGCCAACTATGACAGTCGCAATGAAAAGATCTCAAGGCTATCAGAAAAAATATATCTGAAATCTTACCGGTTATAAAACGCATGCCGTATCGCTTAACTCATTATAGATGATAAAAATATATACGCACTAATAATAATATATAGGTGCATACTAAAAAAATATATGTGCATATCGCGATTAGACAGCAGCGAACTTTCTCTTATCTCGCGAATTTAAAATATTGAAATGACTGATAAATTATATAATATGTGTGTATTATATAATTATAATATGTGTGTGTATGTTTGTGTGTATGTGTGTGTTTGTATGATAAATACAATGTGTTGTTATTGTTAAAATTTCGCCTCTCTGTGTTAAAACTTATAATATTATATATATATATATAATCTTTTATATTATATTTTGTCATTCTTCTCTCGCGAACAATTTTAAAATAAAACAAAGTACATATAATATAAAAGACAGGTCGTTCGGTGTGTCATTCCGCTATTTCGGTAACTCTTTCGGACATTATCCAACGAAAATGATATTAAGGTAAATGCTTGTACAGATTGCTTGGTCAAACGCCAATAAGCTTGCTGACTTGGCGAATGATATTTATATACTTTGCATATTAGAACAAGTCACATTTTCTTCAGATCCTCGTTGAATTGTTTGAGACTGCTAAGACGGGTTTTCTCGATTATTTTGCCACTACACATATGATATTATTATATTGAAATAAATATATAGCGTACGGTAATGGGAACATTAAACAAGAACGATGAGATATTTTATTTAAATAATTTTTTTTTTAACGATATATGTACTGTATTTTCTATTCAAAATTATTGATATTAAATATCTTGATAAGAGAGAGATGTAAGAGTATACTTTCTATACTATACTTACTATACTTCAGAATCCAAATCTGTCTGGCTCATCTAAAGGTGGAAACAATTTGTCATTTATTTACATTTCCAAAGCGCAGCTTGTCACGTTTCGATTTTCTTAAAGAAAAAATTATTTGAGCTTTCGACATAAAATATCGCGACATGCATTAAATTAGATTATTCTGTGTAATCCTGGGTATAACAACTATCTTTATATATGTATATAAGCGGTTTATTTTTTATTTTCACAATCGAGTTTTAATAATTCCCTTTCTTGTGTATTTCATAGAGAAAAGAGTATGTCAAATACGCAAAAGTCTTCCCGCTCTCGGGGACGCTCGACTTCAAAGTGCCCAGCAAATGGTACCGAAGAGTCGTTGGCTCGCTCGAGATTATTTGCGGCCTCGCCATGGCGATTATTCCAAGTCGTAGGTGCAAAGAATCAATTATTCCATTCTTCGAGTGTAATACTCTCTCTTTACAGACGCTCGTCTCATCAGATTATCTTTTTCACGGAGATTTTTTATTGTCAATTCTTAATCATTGAATCTGTATCACATATGTATATACATTTATTATCGCAAGTCTTCCTTTTGCTCGGCCGGATCACTGATTACATATGAATCGTTGAATTTGGATGCCAATCTTTTTTTACAAAGAATCAAATAGACATAGATTTTGTTTCTGTGAATTCTTTCTTGCTTCTTTCACTTTACTGCACGGATTTTTAACTCTACCATAGATATTTTTCATATTTTACAAACGATATTGGGGAACCGTTTAAATAATTAATCATATAAATTGTTTTCAGACAAAGTTAAGAACTTATCCAATACAGTGCTGCTTCTTTTGATGTTGATGGCCGTGTACTCTCATTACATGGTCAACGATAAATTCGAGAGGATTGCCCCGGCACTGGTGCGTAATCGATTGAATTTCACGAATCGTAAACTGGTAAAAAATAAAATGTGGTTTCAGGTATTCTTCTTTATGCTGACGGGCCGATTGGTGATCGACTGGCAGCTAAGACGAGAAGATACGCAATCAGTGACGGCAAACGGCGTCGATGATAAAACTAAGAAGCAAGACTGAGCGGGATTACGATTGGAGAATGCGTCATTTTCACGTTAATCCATTAGATTCTGCGATTTCATTTCTGAAACATCGTAAAGTTAGTATTTATTTATATCAAACGTTTTTCTCTTTTGCTCCCATTTTTCCAAAAATGGAACTCTCTTTTAAAAAACTCAAGATATCGTTTATTCAATATCTTTTATTTTTTATCTCTTTTCTGATATTTATAAACTCGAAAGATATTCAACAAGAAACTATATCTATATAATATCTAGGAAGAAAAGGAGAAACGGTATTTTGGGATCATGTGGGTTAAATTAGTAAAAAGTATACGCTGTCAAAAGCGAGATGGGAAACGAATAATTTACGGTGATCATTTTTAATGCGAATAGTGAAATGAATTTTCATTGCACTTTATATCTACTACTTGACGCACTATTGCAATATGATTTACAAAAAAAAGCAAGCATCGTTAAGTTTGTAAACGTGATAAAATTTGCGATTAATTGCGAAATTGTGCAAAAAGAAATAATTTCATAGCTATGCCTTTCTTATCTTATGATTATCTTATTTAATCTATATAGATTTATTTCGATATACGAACATAATTTAGTGATTAATTAAAATCTGTAATACAAAATTCGATTGTTAATATTAATAGTAATCGCAGTCCGATGAGAAATCTGTAAACGTTGTTTTCGCTAATCGATGTGATAGTGTTTCATGCCGCAACAATTTGATCCATTAAGACAAGACACTATTGCATCAATGTCGATAGTCGCACTGGTCATAGTTAAAGAAATTATCTTTCTCTATTTATATTACAGTTAGGACAATGATGCGAAAAAAGCAAAGGATCACCAGCGGAGATAGTTATCATCAATGTTAATTTTAAACTTGTGGTTAATTTATTCTGATCAATATTTTTTTCCGTCTTTTGTCATTCCTTTCATAATTACGACATAATGATTGTCGTATCAAATACACACACATAGATGCACAATATATATATATATATATATATAACACTAATAATATAAGCAGCTATATAATATAAACAATTTATATATATATAGCTGCAAACTACAAAAATAAAGTTAAATTAGAGATATAATCCTTCTACATATATAGACACGATATAAATAAGTATAATATAAGATTTTAGCTATGGTATAAATGGAGAAAGAAAATTTAATTTTTACCACGCATAATATTAATGGACATTGATGCAACTAGTCCCTCGGTAACATTAGTCTAAGCTCAATAATAACAGAAATAGACTCAGAGTACTAACGATATTAAGTGAGGAAACCAGCAAATAAGAGCTGAGGTGCGATAATTGGTGCGTAAACTTTTTTGTTATTTAATTTTAATAACAAATATGCATTAAATATGTATGTTTCGGATCGTTTTTTGGTCCATCTTCAGCATAGATAAAAATATATAAAAATTAAATTCGTATTTAAAATTTAACATGTACAATATTAATTATTATACAATCGATATTGAAATCGATAATCAGGGATAAGACTCGTCGAAACCCGCGTAGAGTCTATATTACATTTTAAATCACCGATAGATACACATGTGATGATGGCGCATTTCGACGTTGTCCATTAATTTGTACAGATTTTACGTGTTTCGGTGAATCTTTCTCTCCGATTATCGATTTCAATTTAAATTTGCATCGTAACGCATAATCTAATTATTGCATCTCGGTTCTTATTTGTCAGTTTCCTCAAATAGTATCATTAGCTTAAGCATGAGGTACTAACTGCCACTTGAATGAATGTGTCCGTGCGAGAATGCGTGTATGGACGATATAGAGAAAATGTTTCTTGGTAATCGATACACATATATATTGTATTAGCGTTAATTTATTTCTTAAAAATTTCACGAATAAGGAATGTGATCGGATAATTTGATAAATAAAACCAGAATTAAAAATGAGAAATCAGCGGATAAATTTTCCTGTGAGCATCATTCGATACCCACGTTTGTATTTTCACGCGAGGCAATACTTCGAGCTACGGTAATTATTTGTGGAATGTTTATGCACTTGGATATGAAATCAACATCTTTCTCTCACAATTCAAATCAACATCTTTCTCTAACAATTTCATAATTTCTATAAATTATTAATTTTGTTTTGGATTTTGAAAAGATAATCGTATATTATATTTTTATTCAAAGCATAATTATATTGAATTTTTTTTTTCTTTTTGTATATAAAATTGCAGTGAAACATGCGTAACACATCATTTAAATGTTGTATCGAGAAAGTATTATGGTTTAAATGTTAAAACTTTTCGATATAATCACATTTTTATATCACACAATGTTAAAAACTAAAATAAAATAAAAACTAAGAAATGTTGAGAAAAGATCGATATTTGTGTATATATATACATATTTTTGTTTTTTTATTTATTTCTCTCTTCTCATTGAGTATATATAAAAAAATATATTATGTACAAGAGATGTGTTAGATGTATACATCTCATGACACGAAATATAATAAAGTCATTTTGCTTAAGAAAAATTATTAAATTCTAAAGTTCACAGAAGTATAATAATATATTATTGCTCAAAAATCACATATCGAGTCTATTTTTAAACAATTCTGGTTAATTTTTATAATACGATTTATGTTTTAACTTATTAAGATCTTAATTTTTTTCAGACTAATTGATTTGTAATATTTAGATATTCAATTTTTTTAGATTATTAACGAATTAATAATATTTTTCTCTCGTGTTTTTCTGTCTTTATTTTGATAAAGTTTCTAAAAAGTTATTCGAGGAATAGAATAGAGTGTTGCTGGAGTTTCTGTTAGAGAACATATTAAAGAAGTTCTCAGGGCAAGTAGCTTTAATAAATATGATGAAACTACAATTCTATCTTATTTCGAACAACAACTAAGATCTAGAAACATAGAATCTGTCACAACTGTCGTTTTTTAATTATATAAATGCAACATGTATATTCAAGGCCAATTTGACTAGTTATTGTAAACTTGCCTCTATTTTCGTCTTCTATTATCTGTATTCAAAAGTTGCACATGTACAAAAATTGTGAAATGTTAGTAAAATATTGTTTACTGACCATTACAGGAAACAAGCGACAAGTATAACACAATTAATTGCAAGTAAGCTGTTACCAAATGTATTATCTTTGCGCTTCCTTCGCCTATACAGGTTCCTGACCAGTAGTTAAAAGATGCAAAGCCTTCCGAAGATTCGTTACAGAAGTAGATACGTCATCATAGTCTAATGCGCTACTCGCCCATTTCAAAAACTTTTGGGCCTTATTAATTTGCTCTATCGACAGATTAGCACCATCTATAAGATTATATTTTGTTCAGAAATAAAATAATTATCTCATATTAAATTATTGCATATTTTCGAAAAGATATTTGATTTAATTATATACTTATTCGTTTTCTTTCTTTTGTAAATAAATATATTTATATTATAGGACTTACTTTCTGTCTTATATGCAGTACTGTCCTCTACATCAAATGACTGAGATCTTGTAGTTGGTGGATTTACAGGAATAGATGGAGTACTTTGTGGAACATTGTCCTTGGGACAATCAGTTGCAGGATTTACATTCAAATCGGTATTATCTAATAATTATAAAATATTTCTTAGAATCTAATAAGTTGACAAGAGGATAAATAATCACCTTACCATCTTCATTCAATGCTTCAACAAAATCATTTTCTTCATCCTGTTCTTTCATTGGCCCTGGAACTGGAGTTTCTCCATTCATTAAACAGTTGTGGATATAAGATGCTTTCCATTGCGCGTACTTTCGATTCTGCGCTGCTTCTATGCTCAGTTCTCCAAACAATGTCAATATATTATACAGTGCCTGAGCAGTATAAAAGCTTTGCACTACATTGTTAGAAAAGTTTGCAGCTCTATCATTCTTATCGGCATACAAGAAGAGTTTCAAGGCCCAATTTTCCAAGTGTGCTTGAGCAACTACATCATTAGTAATAGCCTCATTATCATGTAACTCCTTCTTTGTTTTCTCCAACCAGTCCATTAATTTCAGTAAAAAATTTGTCTCCTCTGATGTTTTAGTAGATAGCTTTAATCCAGTTTGAAGAGCATAAAGACGGCCTGTTTTGACGAGAAATTTTAATGTTTCTCGAACTTGTCATAATAAAGAAAGCAAGGAATGTTAAATTCCAATAAAAGATATGTTCTCACTCTATTAAAAGACGCTGAAAATATTCTATGATACTGAAATATTTTCATATAGTTAAGGAATAGGAATGTACGATATATTATTAAATACATACACCAATAACTGACGACACTGTCTCGTTGATCGTGTTTCGCTGCGATCGTTAAGTATTGTTGAATGCTTTTCAAGGGAGACGGAATTTTCGGCAAGTCGGGTCCTGTCAATGCCATTGGTATAAGAGAAACGTCAAAGATGTGCGTTAAAGTTTAATTTCTTCTTGACAGATTGTTTCTTGGAAATATATCTAGGAATATATTTTAATGTATGAATTTTAATTAACGAGATCCTTTTAATACTTGATTAAAGATCTTTTATAATACTTGAAAATAACTTATTATCTCGCTAAATTATAATTAATTCTCGTATAACATACGTCGTACTTTGAGATTTGTACAGTTGTATCAACGACGCAGTCACTAAAGTACGATTTGCATGATAGAAATAGAACGATAAAGAAGAAAGGATCATCTAGTTCTTAAGCCCATATCAGACTATGGCTGCGGTCAAGAAGACGCTATAGATACTTCGAAGCATTGCATTAACCAATTAGAATCAAGAAATCTCTACTCTCTTTGCCCTGATTGGTCAATCAAACGCTTCGAAGCATCTTCCTTCTAGCGTCTTCCCGACCGCAGCCTAAATGGAGAGCACCCAGGGCTGTGTTCCGATTTCCCACTCGGGTGCACCCCGCTTTAAGCGGGGAGCGCACACTTTTGCATAAACGCGTAATCATAAGCATAAGAAATTTGATTGGTCAATTTCTTTATGCATAAGGAAATGAACCAATCAAATTCCTTATGCTTAAGATTATGCGCTTATGCAAAAGTGTGTGCTCCCCGCTTTACCATCATTCATTAATTAAAGGCAAACACTCGGTCTAGATATACTATGTCCATGGCGTCTATGGTGGCAAGTTAAAATTCGCCATGATTGACATAAAGACATAATACGTGAACATTAAATGAAAAATCCAAGTTTGCTATATGATGACGATGAATGCGGAAGATTCATAAATATTATCGCGTTATATTAAATTAATATCATTTTATAATTATTTAGATGTTACTTGAGGGCCTAATGTAATTTTATTTTATTAACAATATAATTATAATTTATTTTATTATTATTTTGTTAAATAATATTCTTCGTTATTCATTTTCCAAGATAAAAGCGAAAAATTGCGACGATGCTTTTGTGACGCGTATAATTAACAATGGAAAACGTCAGTTATCTGGAACGATTTCTCGCTGATATTTGGCACGATGTCGCGAATCTTGTACGTGAGTCCGCGATTTACATAGATCATGCAGCAACAGAGTGTCTGCATTGGCATACTGGTGGCAGGATGCACTCTTTCTTTAAGGATGCTGGTGCTGTGTCGGTTTACGAATTGGCCATGTACAATTTTCGTGTACGTGAAAGTACAATATTCCTGTCCCATATTTATAGAATTTTTAGTTTATTCCGATCTATCCTGTTACAGTATGTCAAAGTGCAGAATTGCAAGAAGGCGACTATTATTTCAACCTCTACTAATCCAGCTTTTTATCAACGTACCGTTAAGATGATAATGGAGAAGAATACGTTTAATAGTTGTACAATTGTGACCGCTGCACATCCAACCGTACTGAGTTACGAGGACGCAGTTCCATTAGAGGATAGAGTGGATTATATTAAATTAAAGAGAGATGTGAAAAGTTGGATGAGCACTAATCAACAGTCGCAAGTAAGCAGTTGTTCCCTATTTACATTTAATAGTAACGTCGTCACAGAGAATTTAATTTCAGTTTTAAATTTTGGATTTATTATATATGAAATTGACTTTATCCTTATTAATTAATAGGACTGTTTAGTGACGATATTATTTCGACCAATTTTTATTACTTTAATCGAAGATGATCTATTTGTGACGCCACCTTTTGGTGATCTATTATCACCTTTAAATAGTGAATTACTAAAGAATTCAGAGTGCGTTATCGATCATCTCGTAAGTTTATTTAACAGTTTGTTCACATATTTGAACTTGAAAGAAGACATTTACTCGATGGGAAAATTCAGTGAGTATGTTGCTGAAAAATTAGAAACACTACCGGCAGCTGTTAATCGTAAACATGTAAGTATTTTGTAATAAAAGACTAATTATAATAATTATAATTAAAAATAAGAAAGATAAAAATAGGTATTAGAATATATATTAAATATTTTACTTTAATATAATTTATTCTATACATTAGAATTTAATCGGTACAAAGAGAAAAGGAGTATCTTTAATCTTTGTCGATAGAGCATTAGATCTTTGTACTCCTACTAGTAATAACACTGAATCGTTACTAGCCAGGATACTGTGTACTTTACCACATTTGCCTCATCACTGCAACGATGTTGCTATAAATATGTCTTCTCTATTTTCCGGTTCGCAGGTATAATAATTCACAAAAAATTAACACAATCTATATATTTTTCATTTTAATATTACAAACAATATCTCTCGTAGAATATCATAGAAATATAATTATTACATGAAAATCGCAAGTTTTTATTTTTCAAGGAATTTTTCGAGGTACCAGGATGTTTGGCCAGTAAGGACAAAAACTTGATGAATATATTAATCATGAAAAAGCAAAAAGAGGTGTTGATTGCTATGAACAAAATACTCATCGATATATTTTCGATAAAAGAAAATCTAAAACCAAAACTAGCAACAAGGATTTCCGCGCGCAGTCTAGCAAAATTTGTAAATAAATTCAAAGATACAGATAATCTTGATGTTATAACAGAATCGAGCAAAAAGCTTCAAGTATGTGTTCTAATGATGGAATATCATTGTATATGATTTTTTTTCATCACATACACAAAATTTAGAAAATTACTCGGATGAATACTTATACTTTATCGCAGGTGGTGCTGGGAATCATACAAGCCTTAACATCAGAGAAAAATTCCCAATTAGATTTGCTAATTAGTCTCGAGAAACTGGTATTGCAAAATATAGCTGTAAGTCGTGATTCTACGAGCGTGCTTGGACAAGTAATTATCAAATTTAATAGTTTGCATTTCTCGATACTTATATCTTATTTCATTACGTTATACATACATACATGCATACACACATACATACGTACACACACACATACGCACGCACGCACGCACGCGCGCGCGCGCGCGCGCGCGCACACACACACACACACACACACACACATATATATATATATATATATACACTCTCTTCTTCGGAATACTTTTAGTTTAGCAATATAATACGAACTCGCGAGAAACGAGGTCTGGATACAGATAATATATTGGCGCTCTTGGTGCATATTTACGCGCTTGCCGGAAAGGAGATAAAATTCTCTCCTCAACAAGAGAAGCAATTGAAGGAAGCTATCACTGATGCTGTATTTGAGGATATTGCAAAATTAAACAAGAATCCGGGCAACAATAAGATGTCAGTGTATCAACAAACTTTATTACTTTTTGGTTCGTAAAATGTTATACTACAAGATAGAGAAATAACAAATTTAAATAACAAATAGTTAAGAAAATCGAAGGATTCTATTATTCGTAAAAAATATTTTAATATCGCAATAACAGAATAAAAATCTGTAAAAAAAAATTATTTATTTAGTTTAATATATAAATTTAGTTTTCGAAAATATATGAAGTACATTTAATTAAAAATTTCAAATAATCGCGGATTAGTGAGAGCCAGAATGTGGATGGTAGTGCGTTAGTTTATAATAGAAAAATAAGTTTCCTATGAAACTGACGCACTACCGTCCGCATTCTGATTCTTACTAGTCCGTGATTATTTGAAATTTGTGATGTCATTCGAGAGATGTCTTAATTTCTTAATATTGACATTTAATTAAGATAAATTATCTCATGGAAGAAAGCTTTGGTAAAAGTAAACCTAACGATTTACCCAAAATATTAAATTAGGCTATCTTTGTATCTCTTTCTCTCTGTAATATATTAAATTATATAAATTTATTCTACAAAAATATAGATTGTCTATATAGATCGATGATATTTAATTATATATATCAAAGTACATAAAGTATAAATATCAAAGTATTTTCAATCGTATCAATCTATTGTATTTAAATTAGGTATTGCTGATGACCAGTCCATAAAAGAAACATCTGCGAAAGTAGCAGAACGCATCATGAATATTTTACACGAAATAGCACAGCAACGCGCATTTCTACACGATTACACGTATGAAACTCTATTCGTATCATATCTAAATTTAGAAAATTTAAATAGATAATAAAAATTAAATGTATATAGTGCTTCTAATTCTTATAATATTAATTTAAATTAATTCATAATTTGTTCCCAATTGTGTTTTATATTTTCAATATCGCTTCATTATCGTTTTTCAACACACTTTCCATTTGCTAAAATATAATGTGGTAACTCAGGGATTTATATGTTTTACAGGTCTTTAATGTCCAAATCAAGTTCTCAAGAGATTGTTCAACGTGTTGGGATCTTGCAACAATTATTGATGGACATATTCCATCCAGACAGATATCAAATTTCTGATTTACAACAGAGATCGCCTTCATTACTTTCAGCTGGATTCAAGTAAGTTGAGAAATACACAAATTTTTTTTTTTTTTAATTATTCTAAAAAAGTTTCGAAGACTAATTTGATATTTACATTTATAGTTTATTTTCCAAAGGAAGAGTGAAACATCATCCATGTGACAATAATTGGGTTATCATTTACATTATCGGAGGTGTGACACCGGAAGAAGTAAGAGAAGCTAAAGAAAATATATCGTTACTCAATCCAAATTGCCAAATAACATTAGCAGGTTCGAGATTGTTAAATCCATTAGACATAGTGGACAAATTTCTTCTCTCATCAATCGATTATTAATAAAAAATGTAGTTTCACTTTCGATATATTATCAAAGAATCCATTTTATACCAGAATCAGAGATCGTATAACGAATCTGTTTTGTATCATTTATAGATTGTACACGGCATATAAATTCACGAACTATAAAACTTTTACAAAGTTGTAGCCTGTAATTTACACCCATTTCCTCTAATAGATCGGTGCGTTTAGGGCTATTTAGACTAGTTACAGGCGTTTCATTTTGGGACATCGATTCATCCCATCTTGTGTAAACTGTCATATTGCAAAACTGAGATATCCGAGCTCGAATAATTCTCACTAAGCTTCTCGCATATTGATCCATACCGAGTATACGTTTCTCTCTCCTCATTTGCCAATAGTACGCCAATATATTATCTATAGCTAGCAGAGCTATTTTTTCATCGCTAAGAAGCTCGTCCTCAAGCGCGTATAAAGACAGGTGTAACTGATCGTTGTTGCAACAATCGATCACTCTCAAGTTTTCCAGAGACTTATTCACAATTAGATCTACCGTCTCGACCGGTAGCTGCACACCAGCGGTTTGGTACGCGGTGCGTATCATGATGGTCATAAGTGCAGCAAGTTTTCTCATCTGGACCTGACCGAATGTATCGATCAATATCGCACAGGAGTCGCATCCGTCGATCTTGATTTCTTTATACCACACGGGCAATATGCATTTTGCTATAAATTGACCCAATAGTAAAGTCTT